>NC_134111.1:43980535-44281071 GCF_040939455.1 Microcebus murinus | reverse complement strand
ACTTGTCTTTTCCACATAGGATACTAAAAGTAGTCCTAGTAACAAAGAGAGAGTAATTTCTTACAGTTACTAATATGTAATAAGACGAATAGTTACTAATAAGATTGGTGCTGGGAATAGGTCCTCTATATATGTACAGTTCCATAATGTAGTAAAGAATAAATGTCAATTTTAAATAGTTTTCATATTCAACTAAATAAATTATCCATAAACCTAATGTTTTGGTTTACTAAGACCCAACGCTTTCTTGATACATATAGTAGAAATGAAAATACAGTGCTTATTTTTGACTAATTAAAAAAAAAACCAAAAAAAAACAATCTTTGTGTTGTGTTCATGGGTTTCTAACTATATGTATCTTCTTGACCTGACTCTGAGATTCTCCAGGAGAAATCCTGGTTTCTTCTTGGTCCATATATACTCTATAATGAGAAAATAAAATTAGCCTTTTTTTAATAGAATATGTTACAGTTAACTTTATATACTCCTATCTTCAAAGCACTGTTCTTAGGTGTACCTTTTCATCAGAATTTCTTATTACTCACCTTTAATCCCAAATTTTTCCTAAATATGCCATTTTGTGGAGATCCATTTGCAAACTACTTCTCAAGATTAAACAATCTGTATATTCCCTGCTTTATTTATGTGAAATATAAATGAATTTTTAGGTAAATATGATTGAACATGAGACCATATATCTTGTTTCTTGTAACCAGGCAGAATGTTCTAACTTTAAGAGCCAATTTTATTTTGAAATATTTGAGAAACTGGTAGTGTTTCTATATCTAGTTGAAGGATTTCCCTCACCTTGGAAACTTAGTGAATTCAATGCTTAAGTAAATTTACTCTTCTCAAATACATAATAAGCATTTCCGTGCTTCTTAAACTTTAAAAAAAGTTAATAATAATTTTTAAATATAATTTATAAACAATTGTGTGTCTTTAGAAAGTAAATAGCAACTCAAGTGCTATATAGAAATGACTTTTTAAAATACTTTATTAACCTCAGTAGTTATTTGGAAAATCATCTATTAAGCTGTCTTCTTGTTGTTCAGATTTTCATGTGGCCGGGTGTCATGCCTGTAATCCTAGCACTCTGGGAGGCCGAGGCAGGTGGATCGCTCGAGGTCAGGAGTTTGAAACCAGCCTGAGCAAGATCAACATCCCATCTCTACTAAAAATAGGAAGATTCCACAGACCCATTTAATTTTAAAAGGAAAAAAAAAAATAAAAAAAAAATAAAAATAGGAAGAAATTAGGTGGACAACTAAAAATACATAGAAAAAAATTAGCCGGGCATGGTGGCACATGCCTGTAGTCCCAGCTCCTTGGGAGGCTGAGGCAGAAGGATCACTTGAGCCCAGGGGTTTGAGGTTGCTGTGAGCTAGGCTGATGCCACGGCACTCACTCTAGCCTGGGCAACAAAGCGAGTCTCTGTCTCAAAAAAAAAAAAAAGATTTTCATGTCAAATGTTTGTGCTATAAAATCTCATCTTACCAGTCAGGAGGATAGTTATTTTTTTACATGACAAAATCACTTACAAAGTTTTCCAGGGTAACTGCTTGGTAGTTGGCTGAAGCATCACAGGAGAGGTGATTAAGTTCAGTCTTAAACTGTGTAGGGGAGAGCATTAGTCAGGCAAAAGAACCCTGTTCAGAGTTGTTGGAATGTGACATGAGCAAGAAATAGATTGAAACTAAGTAAGGTGAGCAGGGACCAAGTCAGAGTCCCTAAGACTTCATTTTGTGCCTGTAGCCTCTTTACATATCTTCATAGTCAAAAGTGGCATTTTCAGGATTGTTTCATATGTTTAATTATCATAAAAATACATCATAAGAATGTAATTATTATGCTCTCAAGTAGCTCCCAAAGTCTGTCTCTTTTTTTAATGTAGAAATTAATCTTAGCCTCTGCTCACAATTCTTTAGACCAGCTGTCCCCATCCAATCTTTTCCAGTAAACTTCCTCTGTGCTTGGATCCCCAAGAGGTCTATGTTGTCTTTCTAATAGTGTTTCTTAAAATTCTGGTCTGTGCTACCAGTGACCTCACCAAAGCTATTTCTTTTGATTTCTCACCCTCTGCTCTATGACCAGTCGGTGCCCCTGTGTTAAGTAATCCTTTTTTAAGAGTATGTTGCCTTTGGCAAACTACACATCTTTATACAATTTTCTAATTATTTTTTCTTTTGATCTGGACATCTGGTTAGTTCTTTGATGTATTGTTCAGTAGGATCCAGAATTATTTGTTTTTCCCTAGAGAAACTGAAGAAGCATTTTTTAATTTATTCATTACAAAAATTCTTAATGATTAAACTGTGTGTTTGTTCCCGCTCGCGTGCATGCGTGCATATTTGTGAATGCATACCTTCCTAGGCATCTCAGCACTTATTTCCTTAACTTCTTGGCCATATTGGATGTGACTAATCACCCCTTAATCTTGATTTTTCTCTCCTTGGTCTTGTTACTCTTTTTGTATCTCAACTCCCTTCTATTTTTTTTTTTCTTGCCACTAATTTTTTTCTAAACTTGAAGGTACTGAATCGCTGGTCTTAGCTTACATTTACTGCACTTTTTCAGAGAAGACATCTATCATTTTTTGAGTTTGTGGACTGATGGTTCTTAGCTGTAGTGGTTTGAATAATATCCTCCTACCCCGAAAGATATGTCCTAGTCCTAACCCTACAAGACCTGTGATTGTGACCTTATTTAGAACTAGAGTTTTTACAGATGTAATCAAGTTAAGAATCTATAGATGAGATGATATCATCTTCAATCTAAGTTGGGCCCAAATCCAGTGACTGGTATCCTTATAAGAAGAGGAGACACATAGGCATAGAGACATAGAGGTAAGATGGTCATGTGAAGATGAAGTCTGAGATTGACCTTATGCCACAGCCCAGGAATGACAAGAGCCACCAGAAGCTTGAAGAGATAAAGGAAGATTTCCGCCCCTAATGCTTTCAGAAGGAGCATGGTCCTGCCAACACCTTGATTCAGACTTCTGGCCTTCAAAATTGTGGAAGAATAAATTTCTGTTGTTTTAAGCCACGCAGTCATTGTGGGCAGCCCCAGGACACTAATATATCAACTTTGTAATTCCAATCTCTATATTCTTCCAGTTGTAGTTTGGATTGTTTATTGATTCATCACTACTAGACATCAGCATATTTAAAACCAAACTTTTTTTCTCTCCCAGACTAAAAAGCTAAAGATCATCTTTGATGTTTTTTTTTCTTTTTTATCTTTTCCGTTTCTAATTAGAGACCAATCCTTCATTCAGTCTCTCTTTGTAATGTCTTCCACTCCTTATGCTAAAGTTATGCCTAGAGAAATCCAGGGCAGAGTGTAAGCAGAGAACCAGTATACTTGTCTTCAAAATACTCTTAATGTGGCAAGCTGCCACATATATATTTCTTAGTTATCACTTCCCAGTTCAGAAACTTTGGATAGCTGGCTGTGATTTTTCTGGATCTTCAAGATACTCTACAAACCAATCACAATTTTACTTTTGAAATTTAATTCCTCATCATTTTTAGGATGCTTCTAACTCTAACCAGAAGATTTGACTCGTCAAGGCTCATGCAATATCCTGTTTCCTATCTTTTCAGAATGGAATGAGCCCACCTCCATCTTCTCCATTCCTGCTTACCCATTCAAATGATTCTCCTTCTTTTACCTGCTTCATGGAGAATTCTCTAAAGATTCCAGCACAGAATAATATTTTTTAAAATTTTTTATTTTATTATTTATTTATTTTTTGAGACAGAGCCTCCCTTTGTTGCCCAGGCAAGAGTGAGTGCCGTGGCGTCAGCCTAGCTCACAGCAACCTCAAATTCCTGGGCTCAAGCAATCCTTCTCCCTCAGCCTCCCGAGTAGCTGGGACTACAGGCATGCACCACCATGCCCGGCTAAGTTTTTCTATATATATCAGTTGGCCAATTAATTTCTTTCTATTTTTAGTAGAGACGGGGTCTCGCTCTTGCTCGGGGTGGTTTCGAACTCCTGACCTTGAGTGATCTGCCCACCTTGGCCTCCCAGAATGCTAGGATTACAGGGGTGAGCCACCGCGCCTGGCCGGCACAGAATAATCTTTACTTTCTCTGAATCTCTCTTGTGCCTTTTTGGTTTAATTTATATAAATGTATAGGTAGTATATTACATGATATATAATTCTAAAGATAAAAAGAAGAACGTAGTGAAAAATGCTTCTTCCCTGCCCAGAGGCAACCACTATTAAGTTTCCTGTGTATTTTTCCAGAGATAAAGTATGCATGTTTTAGCCAGTATTCATGTACTATGTTATACTTCACTTTTTGGTAGTGAATGACTTAATTTGGATATCCTTATCAGTATGTAAAAGGCTTCCTCTTTTTAAAGGTTGCATAAATTGCATTGATGAATATAACATGATTTACTTGCCTCATCCGCTAAAGATAAACGTTAGGGTCATATTATTGTTGTTTAAAGCTTGTAGCATTATTAAATTTTACGTTTTTCATCATCTCACTCAGAGGGCAGAAATTATGTTTTCCAGCAAAATTCTGTAACATAGTAGGTGTTCAAGAGAATTAATAAGTAACTATTATCAATTCTTCCAATAGTTACCTAGCTTTCACATAGCCAGGTACATACAGTATATATAATGAGAATGTCTGTCATACTTTTATCACAAAATTTTTGTATTTCATTTGTATATCAAGTTAATTTTCAGAAGTACTTGGATAACTTAAAAATTGCTTATATTTACTTTCTTAGTTATCAAACCACATGATTTTAGATATATTTTTCTTAAGCTTTTACAGAAAAGCCAGAATTTTGGTAAGGTTATATTGAAAACTTAAGGATTAACAAGTAAAACATACTACATATTTTTATATATATATATATTTATATAAATACATAATGCATATAAATATAATTGAACCATGAATTAAAATTGCTTATAAAGCCAGATGCAGATATTCAGGAAATTCAGCCAAATATGTGAATTTATGGGTGAATTTTACTTATTTTAAATTTAAAATCAATGATAGCCATTATATAACTATAAACACATCTATTTTAATAATTTAGTTTTGAATTTTAAAAAGTCACTACCTTTAGTGATTGAAGGTACCATCATGTTGGGAAAGACATAAATGGAAGAGAAAAATATATGACCAAATGAGTTCTAAGTTCATGAAGAAATTTTGGATGTACTTTTATGTAATAATTTTTGTTTGGAATGCAAAATAAACCACAAGGGTGCGCTGTTTAACAGAAGTACAGCATTCTGATTTTTCCATTTCTTCCCCCAAAGCATCCTTTAATAAACCAGATAGAAAATACTAGAAATAGTTACATTATATTAGAAATAGAAAATGCTTATTGCATGTGAGTGAAGAAACAGAAAATAATAATACAGGGCAAAGTGATTTATAATTAGGATTTTTATTCATTTTGAGATTTTATTTCATGTTGGTGCTCTTTTAAGTAGCCACTGATACTATGTTTGCTTTAGTCAAAGTTTAGTGATAAGTTAATCTATCTGTAGCTTGGAAAGAACTTGGTCAACCAAATCTATTTTATACTTCTTGGCTATCTACATTTAGTTATTTGCCTCATTCCTCTAAGACATTTCTCAATACTGTCAATTAAGGTATTTGGATAGTGATTTGGGACCTTATACTGAAAATATTCACATAAAAAGCTGTTGATTTTCTGAGCTAATTTTGACCACTGATTATACAATTTCCAAAAAGGATTCAATAAAGATCCAAATTAGTAAAACAATTTAACATAACCTTTCTTGGAATATTTCTACATCTAAAATTATTTTCTCAATTTACAAAACAAATTACAAAGAATACATGTTTCACTATCACTACTACAATGCCCTTTTTGTGTCCCTAAATTTCTCTGTGCTACTCTCTTTCACATGATTTTAAGGCTCATGCCATTTTCCCTATAATGGTGAATATGTTGTCATCTATGAAAATGTTCTATTGGAAGAGAAAACTTTCCTGTTTGAAATTTTCTGGCAGTTTTTCTTGATACTTTTTGAGCATTTCGTGAATATGATTCTGCCTAAGGATTTGAAATGCCACTTGTAGAACAAGATACATAATAGCTCATGCTGTTAGTTACATGAGCCATATTACATGTATGACTGTATAAAATGTACATAGTTATTTATAATATTGTCATTTGTAAAACAGTAAGTCAGAAATGCAATGACATTGGCCTAATTGAAAGCTACTTAGGATTCTGGGATAAAATGAGTTCAGAAATCTAGTTTCTACACCACATTTGCTGATCCAAGTGTGTATCTAGGAAGAACACATTTAAGAAAGCCAATGGCCAAAGGATGTCTTGATGTTATTGACAAATTAGTCTCTTAACCCTTTGTACTTGCTTGCTTTTTTCTCATTATCCACTGGACATTATCCACTGGACATTATCCACACTTGACATCCGAGTGCAAAGGGTTAAGCCTGTTTTACATTTGAAGAAGTAGAAGAAGAGTTGAAAAGAAGTTGTGGGTAATTCTGACCTACAGAATTCACAGAATCTTTTGGAGAATTTTTCATTTGGCACATTTGGTATGACTTTACTGCTTGGAATTATGTATATATAAAATGAGCAGCTTTTCCCCTGGCTACAAGTATGGTACATCATTTTCTTTGGGATATTGGGTTGTGACTGGAAACACAGTGAGAAATGATCTTTGTTGGACATTTGTTTTGGCCTCATTTTGCATTCTGCAAACACTCAGATGTTGAGAAATTGAAACTTTCTGCCATCTAGCATTATGCAAGTGAAATTTAATACCCAGAGTATTAGTTTTTTAAATAACTGACTTAATTTTTTAAAAATATTTTACATTATTCACCTTTTACTCAATTTTATCTTTTAACATGTGTCATGATTTATAAGCAGATAAGATGATATATTACCACATGTTTATGAAATGTACAGCTATATATTTTATGAAATGTACAGGTACATATTCTTATTTTACTTAATTACTTTGTGTAAAGCATGTAGGATTAAAATTAAGGTTGTGCTTCTCTGTTGTAATATATTATGTATTTGTAATCTTTAAGAAATACACCTCTTTTCAGACTTTATCCAGGTTGTCACATAGCATTTTATTTTCGCCTCCACTTTCCTCTTACATTTATTATACAGAGGGTGGACCACACACATATTTCTACAATTGCTTAGGAACAGTGGTTACCATGGCATTTGCAGTTTGATATATGGAATACAGCTGTCTGTACTTCCAAAAATATGACTGGTTTCATTCAGTAGAGGAATATATTAGCACAGTATAATATTTAATCTGCTTTCCTTTTTAAGGATTTCCCAGATATAATACATACTTAGTCATTATAGTTTTCATCAGATTTTCAAGAAGTCATGATCATAATAACAAAAGCAATGGTGAATGCTTATATAATGCTTATTTAGTGTCCCAGACAAGGTTCTAAGAACATTATTCATTTAATCCTCATAAAAGTCCTCTGAGCCATTACATTTCAGGTTTCTGCCAGTTTTACCTCTGACCTAAAAGTAAAAAGCTATGCTCATTATAAAGTTGTTAGACTTTAAAGAAAAATATTATTCAAAGAACAGTAGGTCTTTTGTGGATTTAATATGGATTTCTCTTGCTTATCTATTAGTATACAAAACATTGTACCTCTCTGAAATAGCACACTGAGTTAATAAAATAACATTGAAAATAGTAGTCAGTGTTAGGAGGCTTCCTTTACCAGTCCACACAGTATGAGCTTTACTTAGCCTCTCTACCTCTGTGATATTTGGGACCTCATGGAGACACTTGCTTTTCTCTGTGTTAACAGCAGCCAGGGAAGAGAGAAAGCAGGTCACTTTCCTGGAGTTACAGTGATAAGCTTATGGGGTCACTTGGATAATGCCTGCCATACAGCCTTGACTCCTTTTCTAGAGAAACTGAGATTAGCCCCAGTTTGTTCCCTTGATTGCAGCTTCCCTCTGGTAGAGGTCCTAAACTCAGTTAACCTGTAGATTTTTTTTATTTTTTTTTTTTGAGACAGAGTCTCACTCTGTCGCCTAGCCTAGAGTGAGTGCCGTGGCGTCAGCCTAGCTCACAGCAACCTCAAACCCCTGGGCTCAAGCAATCCCACTGCCTCAGCCTCCTGAGTAACTGGGATTACAGGCATGCGCCACCATGCCTGGCTAATTTTTTCTATATATATTAGTTGGCCAATTAATTTCTTTCTATTTATAGTAGAGACGGGGTCTTGCTCTTGCTCAGTCTGGTTTCAAACTCCTGACCTTGAGCAATCCGCCCGCCTCAGCTTCCCTAGTGCTACCATTACAGGCGTGAGCCACTACGCACGGCCAACCTGTATATGTTTTATATTCTCCTACCTTCTCCCTAGAAACCTCTCTCTATATCCACACTATGATCACAGAGAAGCATGGTTACCACTGTACCCTGTCTTTTAAACTTGATCTTGGGCTATGTTTTCTCCTGGTTCATCCTGTCTTTTTTCATCCAGGATTACTTCTGGGCTAGGCCCCCATCTTTGGGCTTTAAAAAAATGTTATAAGCAAAGAGTTACCATTGATAGGGCCTGTTATATGCTATCTCAGTGTTTCAGAATTGATGAAAGTACAGATTGCTATCAGTGCTATCCATGTTGTCAATGAAGAATCTTAAAACAAGTTTATATAGAGAATAAGAAATAGAATATATAAGCCCTAGATTTTCAAGAGTGGGGAGGACGTGCCACCCATAGAAGGAGATTCAGGATATTGGAAGTAAACTTGTCCCATTCCACCAAAAGATAGCATTTTATTTTTCAAAAAACCATCATAACAAATTGACTTGTGTGCTTTCATCCAAAATAAGCCAAAGTGTGTGTGTGTGCTTGCAGCCATGAACACAAGCATGTGTATGTACAGGTATAAAAGATACATGTGTTATGAGTGGACACCAAAACTTCTACAAGGTAACCTATATTTGTTGGGATTTACAGTGATTTTTCTTTTTTTCTTCATCAATGTATGTATTGTTTGTATTTCATATGAGGGTGTGCTAATTTTTTGATCAAATCAACCATAAAACTGATTTTATTGTGATAAAAAACTGACCTTGGCACCTTTGCCTATTTTGCAAATTCAGTATAATACCTCGTACTTCTCTATTACATTCATTATAGTATAATTATATGTATAATAATATTGACATTGAAAAAAAATTGACTTGTTTAAGCTGTAAAATTATTTTAAAACTCTTCCATCAAGAGTTAAGAGTTAAAATTTGATCCTCAGATACATGGAAAGTTCAGTCATTGGGACATAATTCATAATAAATTAGGTAGGATAAACCTAATGTCAATTCTAAGATATTTTATACTGTTTCATAGTACTAACTGGAAATGTCCAGGTTGGAGAAGTATGATGTGAGTCTGTCCCTAAAGGAAAAAAAAAAAAAAAGATTCCACGATAGGGGAAATGCAGGGAAGAAAAAGGATTTTAATACAAATTTAAGGGATTGCTTACATTCTCTCCACTAACACCAGACTCCCCATATGTGAAAATCATATTAGAAATAACCCAAAACCTATATTTTAAGTGAGTCTAAATAAGTAAATAATAAAGGAATAACCCCAAACCTTCTATTAGAAACATTTAACATCATTGAAGTTAGGCTATATTATTTCTGTCCCTTAATTCAATTTTTAAGTTTTTCTATTTGTATTTTCTCATTTAACTCTTATCTAGGATACATTTATTTCAATGATCCATATCTTATAATTCAACTATGATTAAGTGACAACTGCTCCAGAGCTAGTGCTCAGTTAATCTATTGAATGCCATTTAATTCTATTTTCTTCAGCTAAATTTAATTTCATTTTGAATCAGTAAATTCTGATCTGGGTGTGAATTCTAGGGGATTAACTATCTGGCATAGCTTTTATCCTGACCTTGCCACTTTCATTAGTGTATTCTGTTTCTCCTTACAATACTTCCCTTTTCACAGACCATAAAATTTGGTGATGCACATTCCTGTTAGAGGTGCGGTTTTGGTTTTCATTAATGGCGGGCAGACTTATCAGCGACTCTAAAGTAAATAATTGACTCTCTCTAATGATTAACCAAAGCAGTTTTCCCTAGTAAGTAGAAACCTCTCTCTTGTCTCATTTTGGATTTAAACCTTTTAGATTTAAAAATAATATGAACCTGTTTTTAAAAATGTCATAATTTGACCAAAGGAAATATATCCTGTTGGTTAGAAGCTGAAGACAGTTATAAATAGTTCTTTAACTTTGATCCTTCACATTAAATTTGCTTATGAAATATTTCAAATTTGTACACCATAATACACATCCATGTACTCGTTGCCAAGATCTGACAAACTAGTGTTAAATATTTAATTTTTATTAAGGTCCTTTATGGTATGATGAGGCAACCTTGGTTGACTTAAAGGTGGAGATTTTGAGACACATAATGAATGTTTATGCAGTGGACTAAGCACAGGTTCCTGAACACTGGGCACTGTTGAGTTTTAAGGTTAATTATTACTGTGACTGGTTCTAATAGGACTCCCACCCCCACTATTATCAGTATATATAAGGGTAAGGGTAGTATATCATCCTTTTTTTTTTTTTTTAATTCACTCAACGAATATGTATTGAGAAACTGCTGGGAGCCAGACATTGGTCTGGAGATACAGCAGTGAACAAAATAGGAAGGGACAAACATCCCTGCCCTTATAGCCAACCCTAGAGGAAGCGGACAATAAACAAGGCAAATAAGTCAACTACATAGTATGTAGTTGTATATAGAGTATAGTATGTAGAGAATAGTATATAGAGAACTGTTAAATGCTGATCATAAAAAATAAATCTAGGAAGGCGCATAGGAAGTGTTGGTAGTCAGGGACAAGTTCATTAAAAAGGTGGCATTTGAGAAATTACCTGAAGAAAATCAGGGAGTAAGACTGAGTTATCGAAAGAAGGAGCATTCTAGGCACAGGGAACAGCAAGGATGACTGCCCTGAGGTGGGAGCTTTCCTGCTACTGTTTTTTGTTTTGTTTTTTTTTTGAGACAGAGTCTCACTCTGTTGCTCTGGCTAGAGTGCTGTGGCGTCATCCAGCCTAGCTCAGAGCAACCTGAAACTCCTGGGCTCAAGCGATCCTCCTGCCTCAGCCTCCCGAGTAGCTGGGACTACAGGCATGCACCACCATGCCCGGCTAATTTTTTCTGTATATGTTTTTAGTTGTTCAGTTACTTTTTTTCTATTTTTAGTAAAGATGGGGTCTTGCTCTTGCTCAGGCTGGTCTCGAACTCCTCTCCTTGAGGAATCCTCCCACCTCGGCCTCCTAGAGTGCTAGGATTACAGGGGTGAGCCACCGCGCCTGGCCTAGTTTTGAGGAGAACAAAACGGCCAGTGTGGCTGGTACAGAGTGAGCCACTCCATACTCAAAGAAGGTGGTCAGAGAGCTCTAGTGGCCAGGTAATCGACGGCCTTATAAGGGAAATCATTAGTGGGGTTTAACCAATGTGACCTAATTTGACTTACATTTTAACAGGATCCTTTTGCTGCTATGTTGAAAAGGAATCATAGGGAAGCAATGTGGAAGCAAAGTCCAATTAGAAACTGCTTTTTTTTTTAAGACAGAGTCTCGCTTTGTTGCCCGGGCTAGAGAGAGTGCCGTGGCATCAGCCTAGCTCACAGCAACCTCAAACTCCTAGACTCAAGCGATCCTGCTGCCTCAGCCTCTCAAGTAGCTGGGACTACAGGCATACGCCACCATGCCTGGCTAATTTTTTCTCTATATATTAGTTGGCCAATTTCTTTCTATTTATAGTAGACACAGGGTCTCGCTCTTTCTCAGGCTGGTTTCGAACTCCTGACCTAGAGCAATCCTCCCGCCTCGGCCTCCCACAGTGCTAGGAGTACAGGCGTGAGCCACTGCGCCTGGCCTAGAAGCTTCTTGATGACAATGCAAACTATGTAGTAGCAGTCAAGCTGGATACTGGATGTCTCTTAAAAGGGAGAATGCAAAAGGGTGGACGCATTGTGGGGTGTGAGAGAGAAGATGGGGGCACATGGAAAGGTGACCTGCTCTTTCCTGAGACAGGGATGACTGTGAGAAGAATGGGATTTCGAAGGGAGTGGTAAAGAGGGATTGTCAGGAACTCAATTTTAGACATGCTAAATGTAAGTGGCCTTAGACATTAAGGGGAGATCAGAACCGAGGTCCAGGATAGAGATATAAGTTTGGAATTCATCAGCATATAAATAATACTTAAAAATAACAGAATAGATGAGATCACCAAGAGATGAGCAGAGATAGTAAATATAACAGAATACGCCTAAGGACAGAGCCAGGGCAATGTTTATCAAGAGACAAAAAGGAGCCGACACAGAAGCTGGAGAGGACTGATCTGTGGAGAGTAGGGAATGTGGTACCATGGAAGAAAAAGCATTTTAGCAGCGTGGACAACTGTGTTTAATGTTGCTAACAGGTCAAATAAATGAATTCTGAGAAGGGGCCACTGATTTATTTATGGTCAAAGTCATTGGTGATATGGATAGGAATACTTAATGGATCAAGGGCTGAGAAAAATCTAATTGGAAAGGTTCAAGTGGAAAAAAAGAAATTGGAGACACAAACTGTGAACAACAGTTTTAATTAGTTTTGTTGTAAAGAGAAAGAGCAAAGATGACGTGACAATTGGCCAGGAGGCACCGTCCAGCCTGCTGAGGCAGGATTGTCTTAGAGTCTGCTGACAGTCACGTGCTATGAGTGTGAGCAGTGGCTGTGTGTGGTCGGTGACCTCAAAGGACCTTGCCTCGGGTAGACATATAGATTTTTGCAATGGTTTTCACTGATCCACTGGTGCTGAAAAGAGATAGATTAATCAAGCCAGCTGTTAACGTGCAAATAATCTTCTCTTTTTCATCCCGTACTTTAAATCCAATAATTTCTCCAGATTTTTCTTAAAAAGTTAGTTTTTAACTGTATTACTTATGAGTCCTATACATTACAGCTGCTTGTTCGCATGTCAGTCTCCCATCCTAACCTATTTCTTGAGAGGAGCTGTATTATTTTTCTTTAAATATCCATCCCTAGCCCAGCTTCTGCATGTGGCAGATGCACCGTAAATGTGCAGGACTGTCATGTTCCATGTTGGTATATGATGTGTTTGACATAAAAGTTCAGTGTCTTCCTCAAGTTTGCTATTAATTTCTAAATATACGATTGTGTTTGGTCATTTTGTTTTCCGTAGAGTCCCAGTGGAGCAGGCATGGTGAGAACAGGCTCACTGCAGCTCAGGAGCACATCCGGAGGGAACTCATCTTTGAGAAGGACAAAGCGAAAAGCACCTTCCCCACCCTCCAAATTACCCCTGCATCAAAGTGATAAAGATAGTCAGGGGACTGGTAATGTTAATTTTCCTGTTAATAAATTTGGGTTGTGTTTTTGTTTAATACAGACAGTAGAAATGATATAGGTTACAAGTTCTGTCTTTAATTTTGTGATGATAATAATACCTAGGCTTTAAAAATAATTCCTTAGTCTCACTTAGCTGCCTTTTAAAAATCTGCAACATAACAAAATGCCAAAACTGTACGGCTCCATTATCCTAAAATAAGCATGGTATAATTCATGAATTTATTCAGAAAGATCCTGCCATTTCAGGATTGACTATATGTGGGAAAGGGAATCCATGTGGATTTAAGGTGTTTCACAGCTGGATAGTATTATATAAAATGGCTTCTAGCAAGGTTAGGGCTCATTTCCTTCTGAACTATATAAAAATAAGTTAAACTGTTAAGGAATTGTTTCATTTGTCAGTGGGACTTTATAAGTTGTGTTGCTTCTTTTTTTTAGTCTTGCAGTCAGTAGATGGAATTCCTCCAGACAGTGTTTCAGAAGCAAGCTCTCCTGAGGGGCTATCCAGCCCAGGTATGACACTTTTACTCCACATTATGTAATTACTGAAAAAGAGCCTTCCTGACAATTGAGAAATGAATCTAGTTGTAATGCTCTGAATATGAAAGAGATAAGATATTTTGGCCTCGTTTCCCAAATTTTATACTATGAAGTGAATTCTCTCCTCCCTCCCTACCAGGATTAGAGTATGAAACGGGCAGAGATCAAAACTTCAGTTCTGGCCGGGCGCTGTGGCTCACGCCTGTAATCCTAGCTCTTGGGAGGCCGAGGCGGGCGGATTGCTCAAGGTCAGGAGTTCAAAACCAGCCTGAGCAAGAGCGAGACCCCGTCTCTACTATAAATAGAAAGAAATTAATTGGCCAACTGATATATATATAAAAAATTAGCCGGGCATGGTGGCGCATGCCTGTAGTCCCAGCTACTTGGGAGGCTGAGGCAGGAGGAGGATCACTGGAGCCCAGGAGTGTGAGGTTGCTGTGAGCTAGGCTGACGCCACGGCACTCACTGTAGCCTGGGCAACAAAGCGAGACTCTGTCTCAAAAAAAAAAAAAAAAAAACTTCAGTTCTGGAATTATACCTTGAGTACTTTCCCTATTTGGTCTCCTGTTTTTCCTTATGCATTGTCAGTTTAACATTTATTAACCTCCTTCCCAAGAGTAATGACACATCATAGTTAGGAATGTATCTTGGTGTATGCAGAAGAAAACTTTCATAAAAGTGCAAGCACAATTTCTTTATGCAACTATTTCAGGTATGAATTCAACATACGAACTATCCTACTCTTGATGATAAAAATTTGTTACCATGAAAATGTTTTCTATTGCAGAATCTGGCTCTCATTGTGGATTCTCCCCAAACAAATGAAATGTCAGTACAAATAAAATAATGCAAAGCTAATACTATGGCCAATGTTTTCAATAGCTATTTAGAAGCTATTATTAGTATAAAATTTCTTAATCTTTAAAGTTAATGTGAGATATAAATGAATGTGATACACTAATATCATACCAAAATAGAATATGATTATGCTAGTACTTTCACATGGGATAACTTGATAAGTATGAAAATTGCTTAATATAACTCTACCTAATTTTGATAATTAATATTCATAAATATAGGAAATATTTAGGAGCACTTAGATGCTCTTTGACTCTTTCATCTTCAAGTGATAATTAGGGATTTGGAATTTTAACATATATGTATAAGAATTCTTCCCTTCTCTGTGACTTAAAATATTACTACTAGATAACTAGTAATGATTTTTCTCAGCTCTTATACAGAATAATATCAATGATACCGTTTTGATCCACAAAGGAAATTTACTGAATAATGTTAACAACCACAACTGTGTAGTGAAATTAGAAGATTCTGAAGTATTAGGAAAAGGTGTGCATGCTGTTCAAACTTTGCTTGATATCTGTTTCCTTTCTTTTTTTTCCATGTTACCTCCTCTCATTTAATGCATGGGTAATTGTGAGCTGACAAATCCGATTTCTTCCAAAGTACTTCTTGCTCTCTTCTGGCCTTAACTCTGTTGTTTAAGTGCCATTTCCACAGATTCTACTTCTTTGACAGAAGCCTCCCTTGGTCCTGGGCTCGTCAGTCATGAAGAGTGCACTGCCCCCAACCTGACGGAGGAAACCCCTGAGTGCCCTGGAACACCTGAGGCAGCAGTAGCATCACCATGTAGGTGGTTCGCTTTCTTGGCTGGTGCTTTGTGTAATGCAGATTAAGATGTTATCAACTATTGATTTTGGTTACTGATCTGAGCCCTTGTGTAAAATGTCTCATAAAGAAATAAGAGTTTAACATTTTCACTTGAAATTTTATTCAGGTTTGGAGTTTGCTATTTTCCCCAACCATATAGATGACTGTGACAAAGTGTGAGATTAATAAAATCAGTGGTTCTGAAGAATTTCAGCTTCTATTTGGCTTTCTGCTTTTTTGGGAAAACCGATCTTTATTATTTTTGACGTATAACTATATATAATATATATAAAAGAATATTTATATATTCTTTGTTGAACTCCTTTGTTATCTATGCATGGCTTATTTTATATAGTAGTATTTTTAATATTTTTATTTTAAAATTGTTGGAACTATTTTGTTATAAGATGACAAAGCTTTATATTTAGGTAATACTTGAATTTGATCAACATTTTACCCAATTTTTCATTGACTCAGAGTATTGATCAGGTCAAAACAGTTGTTTAAAATTAGTATACTATCACATATTGCTTGTGGGAATGCAAAATTATATGGCCACTTTGGAAAACAGTTTGGCAGTTTTTGTGTTTTTAATAAAATTTAAACATTCATTTTCTATATGACCCAATAGCCCCAGGTATTTTCTCAAGAAAAAGAAACAAAAAACTCTTGCACACACAAAAAGAGCTGCCCAGTGGGTTATCATAGAATTTTTATTCATAATTGCCAAAATTTGGAAATAATACAAATGTCCCTAAACTGAGGGAATGGGTAAACAAACTGGTTTTTCGGTTTTTCCATGTATTGAAATACTATTAATCTAGCCATAAAAAGAAGTGAATAACTGATCCATGCAACAGGATGACTTAAATCTTGAATGTGTTATGTTAAATGAAGAGGTTAGACTCAAATGGCTAAAGGGTGTATGATTTCACTCATAGGACATTCTTGCAAAGGCAAAACTGTAGGGATAATGGTTGCCAGAGGCTAGAGTTAGTGGCAGGGGTTGATTGCCAAGAAGCATGGAAGGATTTAGAGGGTTGACAGAATTCTTCTATATCTTGATTGTGGTGGTGGTTACAAAACTACATACGTCTGTCAAAACTCAAAGAACTATGTTCCAAAAATGCTGAATTTTATTGAATATAAATTGTACCTCATTTTAAAAGATGAAAAAAACAAACAAACAAAAAACCCACAACCCTGGCACCAACTATAATAGTGTTTGACACAAAAATTTTTTTTTTAATGAATGAATAAGAAGAGAAAGTAGTGCACTAGAATGGATTTAATTTAATACAAATTTCATAGATTCAATTTAATGCTATTCTCTTTTAACAAAGATTAGTAGTTTTTAGGCAATTTTTCCTATTTTGATGATCCTTAGGAAAAATCAGGTATTCAGAAAATCCTAATGAAACTTTAAGCTTTAATAACTTAACAAGTAAAATGTCTTTGGCTTACAAAATGTCTTTTGAAAGTTTATTTAAGAGTCCAGCTAATTATTATTTTAAAAATTTCTTCTTCCTCGCCAAGATTGCATATGATGAATGAGGCAAATTAATATTCAGGATTATATCTGCCTTTCTTTGTAGCTGGAATAAACTCTGATTATAGCCTTGAAGAGATAGATGAAAAGGAAGAACTGAGTGAAGTGCCTAAAGATGAGGCTGAAAATATTTCTCTGAAGTCACAAGATATTCCTTTTGTATCTACTGATAAAATAAATGCATTGAAAAATGATCCTGACTCAGCCCTTGGCAATGAGAGTGGAAAGTCCTCACAAAACTCCAAGGAAGAAAAACACAAAACTAGAAGCACAAATGGACAGTAAGTAGTCCATTTGCCAGAGGTGTTGGTGGTGGCTTGTTTAATTAATGCTAGTCTTCTGAAATATCTGATATTTTAAACACAAATATAGTTGGCCCTTTGGTTTATACGCCATCCCTTTTTACCATCATGATAAAAATGTTAATAAAGTATCTCATTTCATGTAATTATGTTCAAAGAAAATCAAATGTGACAGTTCTATCCCTGTGTCAGATAAACTATAACATGTAGTTCATTTGTATGACTCAAAAACTAAAGTCTGTGTGTTTTGCCTATTACATATGTAACATAAATTTAATTTTCAGTTTTCACCAAATACTCCTGAAGAATTTCCACTGACTGGTATATGAAAACAATTCTGTATATAAAGTGTGATGTTAAATCGTCAGTATTATTTTGCAGTCAACTTTATGATGTGGTCAATTTTCCATTTGATACTAGGAATGGAAAGCTATAGTCTAGTCCACATATATTATGTTTGAAATGTAACACCAAGAATAAAGATGAAATTAACCAAGCAAAATAAACATCTTCATCAGAGGTTTACTATAATTTGCATGGAATTGTCTCCAAATTAAACTATTCTATCACCACAAAATCAGTGAGGGCAATCCACATTCTGATTTATGCAGTTGATCTTGCCAGATGTAAAACTAAAATGTTTCATTTTATTTCCTTTTTCTTTAAAAGACAAATAACTGATAATAACAAAATAAAGACACTTTTGGAAAGGTGTCCATTTTGCCAAGCTTCTTATATTTTTCTTTGTAATCGGACCGCCACATGAAAGCCAATGTTTCATAGCAGCATTTCCTCTCAGTTGTATTTTTTTCTTTGCTATTAACTTTCCAGTGTTTGGCAGGAAAAGATGATTATTTTAGTCCATCTGTCTTTGGAAATTATTGCCTGATTTCTTTGTGTGTGTGTGTGTTTGAATAGTATCAACATATAATATACAATATCATATCTTTCAGAGGACCACACAGCACAATATATGATACAAGCAACGAAGAGTTGGTAGTTGATAGTGTAAGAAGCTCAAAGTCTTTGGGCCCAAACCAAGAGAATGGTGAGTTATGTAAACACGAACAGCCAACACTTTCATAATACTATTATATGACACGCATGATTCTTAGTACTTCATATGTATTAAGTTATATAATCTCATATGTTAACTCATTTAATACCTATCTCATTTGTGGGTATTATGAATACTATTATTTTTAGTCCCAATTTACAGAGGATTGCATTGAAGAAATATTAAGTAACTGAGCTTGAGGTCCCACAACTAGTAACTGTTGGACCTAGGATTTAAACTCAGTCAGTATTACTCTAAAGTGTGCTCTAACTTATGTAGTACTTTTTTAAAAATTATGTCTTAGAGATTATCTAATTACGATTTTAGATCTTAAAGATTATCCTCTATTTATCTATTTGTGGTCTATTTCTCTTTTTTCTGTCTAGCCCTCTAGTTCAAGCCTGTTTTACTTCATACTCAAGTTGCAACACCTTGGATGAAACTTACCTGTGTGATTTTTAAGGTCCAAACTATCTAATTATATAACCTTATTCACCACCATTTACCAATTCTCATATCCAAATCAAGATAATTTCTTCTTTTTCTCATGATATAATTTGTTCACATGTACCATTAGACCTATATTCATGCTGTCTTTGCATGGAAAATGATTTTCTATCTGCTTTACTTATTCAGTTTCTATTCAAATCCTAACATTTCATTTATTTATTATTTTACTCGATTATTAGAAGCCATGTAATTCTGTATTCCTGACTCCTTCAACTGAATTGGAGAGTTTGGGATCAGAGAAATTTTAATACTTTTTAAAAATTCCTCATAGCATCTAGTAGAATACTGAGACACTCTTAAAATATATACCAAGGATGGAATTTCAGGAAAATAATTCTATGCAAATAGAAAATTCAAGGAATACTCAGTGATATTTTAAGGGGATAAGAAGCAAATGGCTTATGAATTCTCATAGTCCAATCTACTATGTTAATATAAAATACTAGGTTAAGATTCCTAGAAAACATGGGAATATACTATTCATATTTAGATAAGACATGGATAATCCCAATGTTATATATATATATAATTTTAAATGTCTGCTATGTGTGTGTTAACTTGACTATGTATGCCTCTGATTCATTTTCCCATACCTTCAATACCATTGTGAGATACCATACTGAAGAAGGTCTAAAAGTAATTTCCCCATTCTTTTCCTCTTTATCCAGTTTTTCACAGCATATACTATTATGGCAGTAGAATCATAGAAATCATGATTTATTGATTTCCTATTGAGAAATCATGATTTAAAAGCTGCTGCTTATTAAAATAATAGTGAAATTGAGTCATTTTTATCTACGATTTTGACATCAGGTTAGGGCTACAGTCACAAGAACACTTATGTAATATTTTAATTTGTGCAGGAATTGCAATGACCTTTGTCCACTGTAGGTGTTTTTAAAAATAATTTCTATTATTCTTAAATTAGTTTTATTCTGTTTTCTTTTTTGCGTACCCTTATCTAAATCACTAAGCTAAATCTAAATCACCTACACTTAATCTAAATCCTTTCATAAGGTGGCAGATGTCAGTGTCAGTTTTGAGTAGGGGGTGGGATAATACAGAAAAGCTACCTTCTCCCTCTACTGGTCATCCTTGGAAAGTGGCCTAGCCGTCCATAGACACTTGTCAGATATGTATCATTGTCAAATATGTATGAGGATGGATTCTAAGTGTCCATCCTGACAATCATTGGGAATAATTGTGAAATATTGATGAGACATTCAGAATTAGACAATGGTAAAGTAGGTGTAACCCGCCAAAAATATGAAAAAAAA
The DNA here is from genome assembly GCF_040939455.1 of Microcebus murinus. Taxonomy (NCBI): domain Eukaryota; kingdom Metazoa; phylum Chordata; class Mammalia; order Primates; family Cheirogaleidae; genus Microcebus; species Microcebus murinus. The sequence goes on along the minus strand of NC_134111.1, from coordinate 44,260,732 downwards.
GAAATGTAGAGTTCTAAAACCAATAAATTAGGTTTTATTATAGGGATTTTATTTTAAAATATATTTTTACATTGATATGCTTTCTTTTGGGAAATGTTTCTATTGTGTGAACTGGGAAATACCTATGTTCAGTGAAAAATGAGAAATAAGCAAGAGAGAAGAAAATACATTTAGGCTCATTTCCTTCTGCCAGGGACCATTAATTAAATACTTTTATGCTCATAACAGGGTTCAGAATAGTGCTTTTCATATAAATAATTAAAAGGTACTTATGAACCAAGTAAATTAAGAGACAGAGTGTGCTGCTTCTATGGTTCCTAATCAGAAGTGTCCTTAATTTTGTAAATCATAGAAGTCAGTAATTATTGGTCATTGACAAAAGAAGTCACCAAAGTAGATGACACATATTCTGATAATCAGGAAAGAATAAAAATGAATTCCATTTTCAGATTTTATATTTAATGAATTTTACAACATAATGTAGAATATTAACTGCCATGACCACAAATCTGTGCAATTAGCCAGAGTTTAAAAGTGTAAAGGTATTTTAAAAAATGATTCATATACAAATTTCCCTGACAACATGATTTTTTTTGGCATGCATGTATCTTTTTTCTCTCTCTCTTTAACAGAGCAACTATATTATATAGTTCATTACATTTTAGGCAGTGCATTGATCTTAACTTCTTATAGGTAATAGTGGTTGATGATAAAACTACAGAGAAATACTTGACATCATTTCATGATTTGACACCCAAGATCCACATTTCTCTTGTACTGTACAAACTACTGCCATATCTGAAAAGGTCACTAAGGTTTTCAAGATAAGGGTGTAGTGGTCACGTAGGAGGCATGATTCTTCAGGGCATTTGAATAGAGGAGCACAGCACACAAATGATTAGTTCAGTACAAGGCACATGGTTTAGACTCATAAGCCTGTGTTTTCTTCCATATGCCTCATGCCAGTGCTTCGCCATCATGTTGTTGACTGGAAGCTGTTGCTTTGTTAATCTAGATATTGGCAAAGGGATTTTCATTTTTAGGAGGTTTGAATTAGAATCAAGAAGAAAAGTAGTGCAGGGGAGAGGGAGGTTGCTTTCTCTACTTTGATTCTGACTCTAGAACAAGGATACCATTTTCCCACAGAGAAAAATCTAAACCAGCATGACTGTTTTTATGTAGTTGAAATCACTCATGTTATGAGTAAAAATAGAGTTCTCTTAAAGTTTTTAGCAAGGGCACTTAATTAACAAAACAATCAACTTAGATTGTTTTTACTTCAAATCTTAAAGGTAATTTTTTCTCTTAGATGCCTTACTTAATTTAACCTGACAACCTTTGCTGGGCTTTTTTTCCCCCTTTTAATGTTATATTTAATGAAATATAAATATATTAGGGCTATAAAAGAGTCAAAATGGAAAAAAATAGTGGGTTTTTTTTTTCAATTTTTTTCCTTTGCCATTATTAACAATGACTGAAAATATGATGTTTTCGCTTCTAAGAAGAAACATAGCTTCTGTGGAGTGATTGCTGTGATCAGTACGCTATCCTAATGAGCATGCTATATAAATGGCACATAAAATATATATAATAATATAAAGTATAAATAATATAAACACATATTTCACCTATTTATATCTGAGCAAGCTAAGGCTCAGAGGGGTTAATTAGCATGTCGTATGCCACTACTTCCCTTTGTACAGTTAGTTGAAAATTATCTGTAGAATTCAACCTATTTCAGATTGGGGGAAGTTGTTATTGAAAATTTGAAGGCCGGGCGCGGTGGCTCACGCCTGTAATCCTAGCACTTTGGGAGGCCGAGGCGGGCGGATCGCTCAAGGTCAGGAGTTCGAAACCAACCTGAGCGAGACCCCGTCTCTAAAAAAAAAAAAAAAAAAAAAAAAGAAAATTTGAGGTTTTCTACTTTTTTTTTTCCTACACTTAACCTGATATTTTTTCTCTCAATAGTTCAAAATGAAATAATTGTCCTTCCAAAGAATACAGAAGATAATGTGAAAAATGGAGTGAGGACGACAGATATCAATGTAAGAGGTGTTACCAAAAGTAACAACATGGACAGGGAAGTTGACAGACTGTCAAACTCCCAGGCATGTGAAACGGATACCATTATAAATCACAAGGAAAACCACGTAGCAGCTTCATCAGTACCAGATCAAAAACTGAAACAACCCAGTGCAGAGAAGACAAAAATGCAAGATGCAGCAATTCAGACAACTCCTTCCTATAACAGTTTTCACAGGAATCACCAAGATCAGAATTTGTCTGACCTCAAAGTTGATGAAAGTGTACAAATTTCAAATAATAACAAATCAACTCAACACTCGTCCTTATGTCCACAAGATTCTTTGGCTACCTCAAGGGAATTGAGGAGCCAGGGCACCCTAATTATACAATCAGGAGGTCAACCCACCATAAAAGATCCCATTTGTGCACGTGGTAATGAAGATCTTTTGCCTCCTACAGATGGGATTGACAAAAATTCAACTGTTTCTTACCTAAAGAATTATCCATTTTATAGACAGGACTACAATCCCAAACCAAAACCTTCAAATGAAATTACAAGAGAGTATATACCCAAAATTGGAATGACTACTTATAAAATAGTGCCTCCCAAATCCTTGGAAATATTGAAGGACTGTGAATCAGAAACCATAGGGTATAAAAATGATCAGGAGATACATACTGTAGGAAAGCACACTCAAGAGAATGTGAAAGAAACTGCCATCCAAACAGAAGATCCTGCTATTTCTGAAGTTCCAAAGGAACCACCGCCGGACCTTAAACCTAAACCTAATTTGAGAACCGAGCATCAGGTACGCAGTGCTGTGAGCCCAACTGAGGATGCCACAGTTAATCCTCTGAAACCTGCTCCCAAAGTGACAAGACACGCCGCAACAGCTCCTTTTGCGCCAAATTTGGAAGATATAAACAATATTTTGGAATCAAAATTTAAATCTCGGGTTTCAAATCCCCAAGCCAAACCAAGTTCTTTTTTCCTGCAGATGCAGAAGAGAGTATCAGGTCACTATGTGACATCTGCAGCTGCCAAAAGTGTCCATGCTGCCCCTAATCCTACACCAAAAGAACTGACGAATAAAGAGGCAGAAAGGGATACGCTGCCTCCTTCGGAGCAGACTCTTTCTCCCTTAAGTAAAACAACTCACTCTGGTCCACCACCCCATGTTAAAAAAACTGATGATGACATCGTCAATCAGAAGCCTGCTGAAAGCTCTCCTCCTCCCATAGCTCCCAAACCTGCGACTCTTCCCTCTAGTCAGGTAGCAGCACTAAATCTGAAGACTTTGAAAACTTTTGGTGCCCCGCGACCATACTCAAGCTCTGCACCTTCGCCGTTTGCCCTCGCTGTAGTGAAAAGGTCACAGTCTTTCAGCAAAACACGCACCGAATCACCCAGCGATGGTGCATCTGCCCAACCTGCAGCCAACACAGAGGAAGGGAAGACTCATTCGCTAAATGAGTTTGTGGACATTCCACAATTCGGTGGGATTGATAAGGTAAATGCCGCCTTTTTAAAAATTAAGGATTCAGATTTAACAACATGGTAAAAATGGGGGTTAAGGAGCATGTTGGTATGTTTGTATGCTACTCCACTCAGAATCCATATTAATCTTATTATCAAGCTATTACAGGGAAAAGAGAGAGACAATACATAGAATCTGATTATTTACTCTAACAATTATTATAATACATGTAACTTGTTTGGGTATTATTACTATAAGCTCATCTTATATAATTAGCAAATGTTTTAAAATTACTTTGCTCATATATTTGTATGATGCACTAGTTTATGGCTCTGTTTTCCTATGTTTTATCTTAATTTGTTTTCACCTTTTCTGGATGCTCTGGCTTAGTTTATTTTCTTCACCAATTTTACAATACTATATAATAGCAAAATAAATAGTTTTGATTATATAGAAACAAATGGTATCAGAGACTAAATAAAATAATTGGGTATCTCTCAGTTTTCCATCATGCATACACATTCAACCTCAACGTATCAAACATTTTTATATATAAATAAATTGAAAGTTTTAAAATGTAATTTTCTTGGCCAGGCATAGTGGCTCATACCTGTAATCCTAGCACTGTGGGAGGCTGAGGTGGGAGGATGAGTTGAGGTCAGGAATTTGAGACCAGCCTAAGCAAGAGTGAGACCCCCTCTCTAGGAAAAATAGAAAAAAATTAGCCAGACGTGGTGGCACATGCCTGTAGTCCCAGCTACTTGGGAGTCTGAGGCAGGAGGATTGCCTGAGCCCAGGAGTTTGAGGTTGCTGTGAGCTAGGCTGATGCCATGGCACTCTAGCCCCAGCAATAGAGCGAGGCTGTCTAAAAAAATATATAAATAAATAAATAATAAAATGTAATTTTTTTAATTCCCCTTTTTGTCAATTCAGTGTCAACTTTTCCAATTATAATATGTATGTTGACCAAAATATCATTTAACCACTATGTAACTTAGTGTTTGGTCAACTGAATGTTGTATTTTGCTAGGTTCAGATAATATAGTCAAAGGAAAGGATGAAATTAACAACATGAATCATGATAATCCTCATGCAATTTTTAAGAAATACTTTGTGTACTTTTTACTCTGATAGTGTTTAAAGAATACCTTCATATTTATGTGACAGTTCCAAAAGTATTTAATACTACTTTTTCAAACATTCCTAGAGTAAGAGAACATTAACCATATTGCCAAGTAAAGATTTTTCCATAATTCTAAAGCAATATTTATCTTGAAGAATATTTCTTCATATATTTTACATTCATGTCTATTACTTTGATATAGCATCAGGACAAGATGTGTGATACAGAGATTAATTCTTGGAAACAAAGCCTGTGTTTTTTCTTGGAATGGAATACCGTTCCTAAACAACAGGAGCCTGATTTAGATAATACAGTTTATTTAAGTCATTGCCTGAGCCCTGTTTAGCTCTTTTTTTTTGTAAAGATATTTATTTGGCAGTGTGAAAAAGACATTTTTAAAGATTACTTGATAGCATATACCAGTTTTATCATTTACTAAATATTCCTTCCTAAGAGTTTAATTAAATTCTTCAATTTGGAAGTTCCTAATTTTTATTTTTAGTCTCATGGAAGAAATAAAACGTGGTCAGCACTTAAGCCCTGTGACTTCCAGAAACACAACATAAGCTATTGAAGTGTAGCATAGTAATTAGTATTCCTTTTTATGAGATATATTAGATTTGACCAATAAGAAATTGCCAGTATTTGACTGTTTTGTACATTTAAAAATAATAATTTTACAGCCTAGTATGTTGGAACCATAAAATGGGTTATTTTGTTTGTGAAAATTTTTTATTTGGTTCTTCTAGCCAACTTCATGTATTGGCAAAACCAGCATTTTTTGACTCAAGCACAGTAAAATTACCACTGTACTTATGAAACAAAGAGAGGGACCACTTTTCTTCCTTAGCCTCTGAGTTCAAGAGAAGAGGAGATAAGGCCTTCATCTTCCAAGTTAGAGATAATTCAGTGGTTGAAGTAACAGATTTCTGCTTAAAGCACTAGTATAGCAAATGGTGATGCTTAAAGATGATGATGATTTTTTTTTTTTTGGCAAAATTGGCCTATTCTCTTGGTATTCATATAAAAGTTTTGCATTTAATTTTGTAGGACAATAACTCTGCATATAATGAACAGAATTCTCAAATACCAACTCCAACTGACTGCCCATCATTCACCCTTACGAGACAAAGTTCTTTAACATTCCAAAGCTCTGACCCAGAACAGATCCGACAGAGTTTGCTGACTGCGATCCGTTCTGGAGAGGCTGCTGCCAAATTGAAAAGGGTAAGTTTTCTTTATCATATGGTGACATTGGGTTTATTTTCAACATTGTCAAACTAAGACTTCGGGAAAAATTTTTGTCTAGCATTGAAATCTAAATGGGGATCCAAAATTTACTCTTTTATGTCAGGGGTCATTTTTGAAGTATAAGCTGAAAGAGTCCAGAGTCTTACACATAGTTAAAAATATGTCGCGTCTATTTTCCACAACGTGGGCCAGGTGTAGAAAATGGGTTCTGTTCATTCTTACATAAATAGGTAGAGAAAGAACCCTGGACTCTTATTTTGAGAAATTATGTTAACACAGTAAGAAAGAGTCTTTTGAAAATACCTCCCTGTTTTAGAATAAGGTATGGACTAAGCGATAGGAACCTGCAAGTTTTCAGTCATAGCTCCTGCAGTGATTAAAGTTACTACCATGCATGGGGTTTGAGGGAGAGTCTTATAAGTTAAACAAACAAAAAAGAAAATCTAGAGAATTTAGATGAGAGCTAATGCAGAAATTCAAGTCTTAGTAATGTCCCTCCAAAGTTGCCTAGCACCTCCTTGCTAAGGCGTGTAGGAGAGCATCAGGAGAGGAGGTATATCTCTTTGCAGGGCAAACACTGAACAAGTGTCACAGGGAATTCTTTATAGGAAAATCTCTGTTCCTGTCACCCACTGACAGAGGATGTGCTGAAGCTTTGAGTAAGGAAGGCATCATCACTTAGACTCCCTAGAGGCAGTCATCTCCCTAAACCTCTTCTTCCCTTAGTCCTCCTGGTTGGAAGCACCCAACATCCAAGACAAGAAAAGTACTTCTTACACCACTGACTCTCTAGACAGTTCATTTTGCGAATTCTTTCTCTGATCATTTTAGAAGCTGTTTAGAGAAGAGTAAGAGACTTGTTGAGCAAAAAAGCATTGTATTAACAGACATTAAATCTGCAAAGGAACCAGGGATGCTATACAGATAGAAAACAATGGCGAAAGGCTTTCCGGGCCTTTCAAACCACATCCCATTGGCTGGACTTGAGTGCTCGAGCCAGTTTCCTTTAGTGTGTTTGTGTGGAGCCATTCCCTCCCAGAGGACTTGGCACTCCCGTCTGGGCAAACACAGAGACAAGGCAAAATAATGGGTGCTGTCAAAGTGGAGGAACCAGGAAGGAATAATTCAGGGGATTAGGTTTGAATTTTGTAGATTATTTGTAAAGTCTGCATTTAAGAGCCGGGCTGCATAAAAATTTGGATTAGCTTTGAATATTGAAATTGGTATTTCACAGGTCATGGCAAATTTATATTTTTGGGGGGTGATATATTCTCATGTTAATAAATTACACATTCTCACTTATAAAAATTTTCCTATTTCTGATCTTGTATTAATAAATTAAGGATGAGCTTCAAACCACTCACTGAGCACTGGTTTCTCAGTTCAGTAAATCTGACCAGCATTTTTTAACCACATAAATACCAAACATCATACTGGATACTGGGAATACAAAAATGAATAAAATGAAGCCTGTGCCTTCTATATAGGTATTCACAGACTGGGTCTGAGATACATTGGTGTATCAGGACCATGGGAGAACCAAGTAACTGTACAGAAACTGATTGCGATGCCTTTGTACTTAATGAAGATATTAATCAATTTCAATGAACTAATTGTAGAAAACTGTGCATTAAATTGAAAATTTCTTTTGGGCCAACAGAATTGTACAGGCCAGCAGGCTGTGTACTTGATGTGTTATGGGCCCTGACTTGGCAGTCCTTTCACATTGAAAATGTTCATTGCCTCCAGAATGAGCTGGATATGAATCAACAGAGAAATCAGGCCCTAAATGATGATCCTATAATTGTATCCTGTTTAAAACTCATTACTTTAGGTTCTGTTGAGTCTAAAATTTCATCTCTTTCCGTAGGAGGTTATTGAGATAGTTCTAAGTCTATATAGTGTCACCTCCTAAATTGTTTAATGAAAATTCCACACATAATCCATTTCGCTAAAAAATGGGCATAAGCTCTAATAAAGTTTACAGTATCCACACTTCATGACCAAGATTTTTACATCCAGTTATATATCCTAAAAATTGTGTTTTTGTGTACCAGGACTCAAGCATGTAAGAATTTTCATGGGATATTATTTGTAATAACACCAAGTAAATATACCCTTAATATCTAATTAGAATAAATAGTAGTGTATGCAAAGAATGGACTATCATATCACAATAAAATGGACAAAACATAAAGAAACGTAATGTGAACAGAAACACAAAAACGCATATGTGTAAAGTCTGACAGCATACAAAACTATTTAGTGATACATAAATGGCAGTTAGTTTTAAAAACAAGGAAGTAATTATAAAAATCATGGTAGTGCTTACCTACAGAGGGGAAAAAACAGGGTTGTTGAGAGCCTATTGAGGTAGAACAGGCACACAATTTAAAGGGGAATCAAAAAACTAATCAAGATAAATGTTATTTAATATAATACATTTAAAATATCCAAATTAATGCAGAACTCTATGATGAAGAAAATGTATAAATTCTAAATAAAGACCAGATTAGTAGGGTGCTGAAGGTATTCTTTCTCTTGACCTGGGTAGTGGATTATATGCATGTTTGTTTACTTTCATGGGGCTGAATATTTATGTTCAATATACTTTTCACACATGTGTCCTATTTCATAAAGTTGAAAAAGTGGCAAAAACGAACACAAGCAGGTTCTTAATTTCTTGTGATCTTAAGTCCCGTGTTTCTGTACTCTACTGAAGATTTCTTCTAGTTTCTTTTAAATTCTGACTCTTTTTTTATAAAACAACAATTACACTGCCAAATAAAATTTCCAGTGATTTTGACAGTAGGTTTAGATTGTTCATCAGAAAGTTGGCACTGTGTTTGCTTGTATCTTGGCACCCAAATGTTCAATTTAACTCCAGGTACCAACTTGCCTTATGGCTCTGGTTCATACCCGAGCAATTAACCTTCATTATAATGGTTGGTTCACATTAGAACAATTATCTAGCTGATTGCTCTAATGTAAATGTAGTCCTGAACATGCCATTTTTTTTTCAAGTTTCTGAAGGGTTTTTCCATACCTTACCTCCACTCAACCCCCATGTAGTCGCAAAAATTAGTCTTGTCTTCATATAAAGCATTAATAAATCTAAGTCAGTATTTTATAAATTGATGTTAAGATTTATATATGAAATAGCAAATTATTTATAGAGAATAAGACTGATTAATCCATTAAGTACTTCATGGTGCCTAAATTACTAAAAGTCAAGTTATTATACTATTATAAATAAAATATAGGTTTGTAAAAACAAGATCTGAAAAAGACTAATGAATTATATTTAGCACTATATATTACTTGTTTTTCTCAGAATTAAAATTTATCTTTGGCTCAATAGAAGCTTGGAGAGAAAGAAACAACTGGATGTGCCACCCAGAATCCTGTTGGCTTTTTTTGTTTATTTAATTGGTCTGCTGCTTATTCATATTTCCTTGGTTTGAATTTGAACAACCAAAGAGTTTCAGGTTGGCAGCTATTTCCCTATGTTTTTAAAGTAAAAATAAATGATAGAACATGTCATAGTTATGTTCCTTATGGAAATAAGAAAGCTATGTGAAATTTCTGAAAATTCTTTAAACTTCAAGGGCAGACAATCAACTAGTATATTCACATTAGTAAGTTCTTAAATGTTATTTTTTTTAAGTATCTGTTATAAGTGTAATATGTTCCTTGTTCAAAAAATTCAAGCAATACTTTTATAAATGTTTGTAAAAAGTTATATCCTATTAAAGGTATATTCATTGAGCACTACAATGTGCCAGGCACTAAAATAAAAATTGATGTAAAGCGGGTATAAAATGGCATTAAAATAGATAAGAATTTTGCCCTCAGAATTACAGAATAGTATTCTAGTGATCTTATGTTTAAAAGTATAGTAAACAAATTTTTAAATATCAAAGGAAATGCCATTCTTCAAAAGTAACTGCTCTTGATGGATTGCTGTGTAACCTTCTGGACCACTTTTGTAATTTATAAACATTTAATTTCCAAAAATGGAATGTTGTGCATCATTCATAAACATATCCTCTTTGAGGCTTTTCATCTGATTACATATATATCTATACTATGGTTTTAAGGCTACATAGTATTTGATTATATAAATATAGCTTATTTGCTCCTTATTGGTGGACATTCTATATATGGTGCTACAATGAGTGCCTTTAATTATAGATTAAATATTTAAACATCAGTATGTTTCTTAAGTGCCTAAAACAAATTTTCTCTTTCACTGCACAAAGAATTATGAGAACTACAATTTGGACAAGAATTACAATAGTAATTCTTCTATACACAGAGAATTTGGGACCATGATTACACAATGAAAAGTCGTCACCTGTCATTTGTTGGCTATATTTGGAAAGAAAACCCACATGAATACTGAACAGGGTGCAGACAAGTTTTCCCTTCTGCTGGTGGCAACTCCTCTTCTTAGCCATTTTATGTCATGTTGTAGTGTCAGCCACTTCACTCCATCCTGGATTCATAAAATAGATAAGAAAACTCATTAGTTTAGATGACCATTTAGTAAAACAAGACATGAAGCACAAGGAAACTAAATCCAGGCTGCATTTGCCAATTTCATTTTCCTTTTTACTAATGTATTCGGTTGATAGGCAGAATCTGTGGCCATTTGTATTTCAGTTCTCTTCTTACGAGATGATAGTGTTTAATTATGAATCTAAATTAGTCAAATTATAATCTAGAGATAAAGTTAAAATATCTTCATTATATTTTATCTTTAATATTTCAAAATACACATGATTTTTCTTTTTTTCTAAAACTAGAACTTTTAAACTATCAATATTTAGGAAATCCTTGTTTTAGTGTTTCTATTCACCCACAGTTTGCAAATTGAAGACCTTGCCATAGAATTTTGAACTTAGGCGTTGAGTTACTGAAGGAAGAAAAACCTTTTCATTCTGTAATTATTTTGGCACAACAGTCATAGATTTTATTTTTTTTTTTTTAAGCGCTTCATATGAAAGCATTTTAAAAACCAAAGGCTGTTTGTTTTGTTTTGTCAATAAGGGGTCTTTGGGAGGGAAACTTCAAGTTACTATATACCATCAATATAAAAATGGTACAGTTCATTACTTTGTGGAATTCACTTTTTTTTTCTTTCTACATTCTCTAAGGCACTTTGGGGGAGCCAGAATTAATCTAGCTAAAAATGCTTTTTAACAGCTTGGCCTGCAGTCTGTTTGTGCTTTTGTCCTTTGTGTTGTTGTGGTAATTTTTTAAAGACTAAAATGTGTTAATGGATTATTTAACTCATTTGTTGTGAAAATAACATCTCTTATTTTTTATTAATTTTATAGTAGACATTTATTATTTATAATTTATTGAGTAATAAATACTAAATGTTAGCATTTACTATTAAGCAGAATTTAATATGTGGTAACTGTTGAAAACTGAAAATTAGACAGCTGTACCATTTTAAATTGATGGGTGCAAAGTGTATTTCTTTCTCTTAGGTTACCGTTCCATCAAATACAATATCTGTGAATGGAAGGTCAAGACTCAGCCAGTCCATATCCCCTGATGCCCAGGATGGCCATTGAATGTTTCCCTGGCATACCGCACTTCACCATTTCCACTTCACAGACCAACTTCATACTAACGGAAAATGCTGGCAAATGTATATTCAGATGTGCACTAATATATTTTCTGTTAAAGCATAAGAATTTGTGCTATGGCTTTTAATGCCAGAAGAATTACCAGAGTTTATAATTTATAATAATTTTTTTTTGCCTTAAGAGCTAAATATGCTGCTTTAGAACTTTAAAACGAAGTGTAAATGACTTTCATTTTTTTTCAAATGAGAAATAATCACTTTTTACTGACTTCACTTACTGACACATTCTCTACAGCAGTGACTTAGATAAAAGTATAAATTAAGATGCATAGATGTATATTTGTATGACACATAAATAGCTAGGCAAACACAGATCTGACATTTGCTGCCTCAATGTTACAGTTTAATTGGAAACATAAGTTAAAGCCTGTTTTGTGCAGAAAGGAGTCATAAAACTAGTGACATCAAATAAGTATATTCAGTTCAAAAATTATTTTCCGTAATGAATCACTTAGTGTGAAAAAGTTGTGTATTCTTTATGTACTTATAAGTCAGTGTCAAACTTATAAGAAGCTCATAGTATTTTAATATTTTATTAACATGGAACACTTGGTTTTTTAATCTTTAGACCTTAAATTGCACAAGGATAATTTTAAATATTTTCTGTATATAATTATGACATTGTCACACAGATATTACACATTTTATGTGCCAGAAGCCTTAAAAATCTGTGAAAATGTTGATGTATTGTGACAGTTATTTCACATTTGATATGTAGAGAGGAATAGGGGTTAGTTTATGTCCATATTGGAAAACTTTAAAAACTATTTGGAAGTCAGAAATCCTGGTTTTAATTCAAGTAAATGATAAAATTGTCATTATGTAGTTCATATGCTAATATTCTAAATAATATATATTTACATTAAAGCTAAAACTGTTAAGCAAAACAATGCCTAATTTGTTGGCTAATAACTACTCTGGGATCTAGGGTTTGTTGGGGTTCTGTCCCTACAATAAGAATTTAATTGTTCACTTATTCTAAAGGCTTTGTTCAAACAAGCTGATACTACATTTGTTTCTATTAAAACTACTGGGATATATCTGCCTCTTTGGAAGATGTGTTGATTTTTTTTTTTTCCTGTTAAATAAAAGCAAGTTGTATATTTGGGGTGCTTTTTTTAAAAATGTAGTTTTTGTGTCAACCAGGATATTTTTGTACCTCACCTGATACACACATTTCTATCAGCCAGTGAACAAACAATAGTACTACAAACAATAGTAAGGCCATTTATCAGGGCTTCCCAGTGCACATTTAAGCTCTGACATTCTGACTCCAAAATCCATGGTCTAAGCATGTGAAATGCTTTGTATAGTTCCTGATACTTGGTTAAGGGCATCTTAAATGCTAAATGTTGCTGCCATTTTCCTTGAATCAGAGTTGGAGAGACCCTCATATATAGATACTTAGATTATATCATTATAAGCCAGTAGAAAAAGGAGTGAATTTTTAAAAAGTTTTGTTTGTACAATTGATTATCCACTTGGGAAAAAATAAATATCAAACCTTAAATATATTTTATTTGTATTAAAGAATATCTTTTAAAAGTACTATTTTAAAACTTAGAAGAATATAGTCAATATTTTCAGACCTCAGCATATGAAAAGTTAAGACACAAAGACACAGTCATGTTTGATACATTTACATACATTAAAATTTAAAGCATATGTACATTAAGTACTATAAAAGCTAAACAGTAAGCCAGAAGATATTTTCAATAAATATGAAAGGTTTAATTTATGAAAATATAAAAATTCCTATAACTCATAAAAGGACTACTCAGTAGAAATAGGAGCACACTGGAAGTGTGAAATCCAAAAGGCCAACTAACCTGGAAAAAATATTCTTCACTAACCAGGGAAGTATGAGTCAAAAACACAGGGAGGTACCACCTCAAATTAGCAAAAAAATATAAGTTTCAAAATAGCAAGTTTTGTTAAAAACATCAAGCAGTGGGAAAGTATACTGGTGCAACCATCAATTTTGCTATATCTAGTATTAAAGATCCCTTACCATGTCACCTGAAAGAGCTTAGCACATGCATAAGGAGACACTTGTAAAATGTTATGGCAGCCTTGTGTATAACAGCAGAAAGGGGTCCTAACCACGGCTCGATACTGGTAATACATATATGATAGACTTCTTTACAACAGTCAACAGGAATAAGTTAGGGTTATGTATGTCAGCATGGGTACATCTCGAGTGATAAAAGCAAGCTGTGGAACAAAGCGTTTTTTATGATACCAGTTATATAAAGTATGCAAATGATATAAATTATGGCTAATTACATATAGAAAAATGTTTTCTGGTGGTTACCTGTGGGAACCAAGAAAGAGTGGATTGAGATTTACAGAAGACATCAATTCTGTTTATAGTGTTTTATAAGCTGCCTTTTGAAAACAGCTCATTATACTTGGTTCTAGAAATAGTTGAAATAGTTTATATTTAAGGGTGACATAGGACTTGGGGGGGGGCATGTATAGGTGCCATTAATACATAAAGAGTCACCCTATCCACAGCATTTTAGGAAAACCTACCCTCTCAGCTGGGAAAAGAAATTTGTGGCAAGTAGTTTTCACCCATCGTATTCTCAAATAAAAGCAAAAGTAAGATACAGGAATGATCTAGAACCAATTTTGATTTTCATACTTAATTTTTGGCATTTAGGCATTTTGCTTTTTTCCCCGCTCAAATTATTTCTTTATAGCATTTTAAAATTCAGATTTGATACATAGATTATGAAATACCTTTTTTGTCTCCAGCATTCTACTCCCCTCTCCAGAGATAACCACTGTTAGTATTGTGATAGATTCCCTGTATAGATGTATTTATATCCAATACATACCTACAGGTTTGTTTTAGGGTTTTATATTTTTGCATTTTTGTGGGAGTTTTTCCCTTAACATAAGAGTCACACTGTAATGCTATTTAGTAACTTGCCTTTTACACCAGCAGTGTTCTGGAATAGCTTTGCCTTTGCACATATAGGTCTATCATATTTCAGTTAGCTGGTCTCCTTTTATTTGTTTCTTGCTGTGGGACACAGTGTTGGCTAAAGTCCAGACACTTGGGTTCAAATCACAAGTCTGCCACTCCTATAAGTCACGGAATCTTGAGAAAATGACTGTTTTCTCTGTTCCTCATTTTCTCCTGTGAAAAATTTAATATGAATAAAACATGAATTAGTAATACCTCATGGGGGTGGTTGTAAGGATTAAATGAGTTTTAAGTGGCACACAAAATTCATTTTTAAGAGTTACCTATTTTTAATGCTACTATTGGTGAACAGGTTTTATTTATCTAATGTACTCCCCATTCTTCTGAGGAGGGACCCTCCCTCCCGTTTCACCTCTTTAAATACTGCCGGGTCTGGCCTTGGCCGCCAGGCATTGGCAGCACAGTCCTCACTCTGCCACCTTAATCCAAGTCCTTGAAATGAGACCTTTTCCCTGAGACCTAAAGTTGCTTAGACATCCTTGAAACTGAAAGAGTTTCAGTTGATGCAATTATTTGTCTAATGCCGGTTTATTTTCTAACCACTACAGTAGAGAAAATACACAAGAGCTAAGAATCAAACTCATTCTTTTTGCTATTTGTTGATTTTGATAAACGACTTGAAAGAAAAGAGAACTTGCGACTAGGGGGGGGTCACAGTGAAGATTTCCAGGGTCAGAGTGGTTTCTCAGAGATGACTTTTGATGTAAAAATAGCTCATATGTATTTGCTACTTTAGCATTTACAACAGGATTTTTGTTGCTTGACCCGCATGTGAAACAAAATGCACAAAGAGATTGCTACTTTACAAAGGTCACACAACCAGACAAGTCTCACAATCCCACATCTGATTTCTAGTTTGCTCTTCCAATGACTAAACTTAGCAAATGATGGTGGAGAAAATGGTGCTAGATTTCAAGGGACACCAGAATAGTAACCTACTTGTTCTGGATCTTCACTTGGTCTCCCTTTTCTCTTAAATGTTACCGCTTTCCTTCAAACTTTCATCCTTAATACTTCAGGCACCTCATATAGATATATTTTGTTTATGACAAGAAAAAATCCCACCAAGTGCTCACTCAAAAGAACTCTTTTGACAGGTACTTTGAGAAGAATTGTGGAACATTCTGGTAATTGGTACAGAAGTGTCCTCCCCACCCTTTGTAGTACAGTGATGGCCCCAATTCTTTTCCTCTCCTGCATCCACACCTCCTGCCATGTGACTTTGCAGCTCCTCTTGCTAAAGAGGCAGAGCCCGGTTCCCCACCCGTAGAAGCAGGTTCTGTGAGTAATAGAATGAAGTGAAAAATGACGTCTCGCCAGTTCTGAGACCAGGCGTCGAAGATTTGCATGTTTCTGCTTGCTTTTGTGGTACTTAAAAAATGTTACTGTGAGAAAGACATCTCTGGGCTAGCTGAATAGTCCTAAGAAAAGGATGAGAGATGCAGGCAGCAGACCCCTCAAATGAGGTCAGCCCAAATCATTCAATAGCTAGACCCTCAGCTTATTCTGAGGTGTAAGCAGTAAATGTATACCTCCAAGGTTTTGTGGTTGGTTGTCATAGAGCATTAATGTGGCTATAGGTGCAATATACTCTGTGAAACAAAACATACACACATGACTCTAACCCTAATCATAAATTCATTCAATCTGTTCAAGTTCACACACCCTGTTTCCCCCAGAGTCCTACATACTATTTGCTAAATCCAACACAAATATACCTCAGACTCTCTGTCTAGTTCCCAACTGGTTAAAAGCAATTCTAAATAATATTCTTTTCTTGTGGTGCAGAAGTATTTTCTCTCCTTTTCTCTTTCTCATGTCTTTAGACCTGGAAGTATGAGAGCCCAAGTATCAAAGGCATCTACAGTCCCCTCAGAAACTCTTTGGACTTGTCTATTTCATAGTGTTGTGAGATAAAATATGGATTTCCAGTTAAATTTGAATTTCAGGTAAAATGATGAATTACTTTTTCAGAATATGTCCCATGCAATATTTGGGGCATACTTTTATTTTAAAAATTGTTTATCTGAAATTCAAGTTTGAGCATCCTGTATTTTTCTTTGCTAAATCTGGCAACACTACTATGTCATTGAAAATCTGGAAGGTGTAAAAAGAAGCATCTGTTATGTGAGGAAAAGAGAAAGGAGAGAAGGCCCAGGCTAGCTAAGTCAAGAAACCAAGAGGTGGCCTCATGAGTAGCTTACCTTTTATGCTCTTTGAGATATTTCATCATCAGAGAGACCCTGATGTTATGAATGGGGAAAGGTTCACTGAAGAGCTCATAGTGAATAAATCCTTTGGATGACTTCTGTTGGTGGATTTTAGATAACTTCAAGCCATCAGAAAATAATATACATATTTTTTTGAAACAAGAGTCTCACTCTGTTGTCCAGGCTAGAGTGCTGTGGTGTCAGCCTAGCTCACAGCAACCTCAAACTCCTGGGCTCAAGCGACCCTCCTGCCTCAGCTTCCCAAGAAGCTAGGACTACAGGCATGTGCCACCATGCTCAGCTAATTTATATATATATATAAGGTAGAAGTAATAAAGCTAAAATTTGTTAAGTAGCAACTATGCACCCTTTGCTAGGTGACTTTTGGGACAGGTTTTATCACCCCATTTTACATATGAAGTTCAGAGCAGCTAAGTAACTGCTAGGGTGGTGCTGGGGTTGAAGACAGCACCACTTGTGCCCACTATACTCTGCTGCCTTATTCCAGTCACAAGTGTGTACATGACAATCTTACAAAAGTTTTTTTTTTTCCTTTGCAATGAGTACCTCTTACAGATCACGTTCCTAACCTTTGTAACCTTATCTCAATTGCCTAAACCTCGGAAAAAATCAAAATGAGTTGACCAATATTTCTCTGAGACCTGTTATTCTGCCATTTTGAAACATGATTTGATAGATGGCTGGTAATTTGTACAAGGTATTGTGCCATATCCCTAATATTATAAAGATTAGGTTATTAAGTATGAAATGTCCAATTTCCTTAAGTACGAAGTTTGACAGTTGATATCTCTGACATTAGACTTTGACACTTCTTGCTTTATTTTTACTGGGAAGATATATCCTCATTCTTTCAAACACATGGTTTGGCTTGTGATTATCTTTCAAACTTTCTTTTGGAGCAATTTTTGTGAAACCATGGATAACTCAAAAATTCGTGGTATTTTTGAATATGAGTTCCATCGTGGAACCAATGCAGTGCAGACAGCTCGTGAATGAAGTGTTTGGGAGGGTAATGAGGCAATGAGTGCACAGTATGTTGATGGTTTGAGAAGTTTCTTTCTGGTAATTTTAATTTTGAAAATGAGCCACGTGGGCAACATGCGACCAAGGTGGATAATGATGAGCTGAAAGCTATAGTGGAAGCGAATCCATCTCAACCTATGCATGAATTAGCTGAAAGGTTTGATGTTACTATTCCAACAATATTGGACCATTTAAAACAAATGGGCAAGGTAAAGTAGCTGGATAGATGGATTCCGCATAAATTAAACGTGTGTCAGAAGAGAAATCATCTCGAAGCTTTGCTGTCACAACATAAAGGTGAACCATTTCTACACCACATTAACGTGTGATGAAAATGGATTCTTTTTGACAATCTCAAGTGTTCAGCACAATAGTTGAATAAAGATGAAGTGCCAAAACACAGTCCAAAACCAAATGAATATTCATCAAAAAAAACTAATGGCATCTGTTTGGTGGTCCAGTGCTGGTATTATCTACTCCATGTCCATGAAACCTGGTCAGTCGATTATAGTGCAACCAAGTGGACACAATGATGAGGATACTTGTGATTAAGCAGCCGAGATTGGTCAATACAGACAGGCCAGTCCCCTTTCAAAACAACACTCGACCACATGTCACACAAACAATGCTGCTCAAACTACAGAAGCTGGACTTGGAAACTCTCTGTCATCCACCCTATTCACCAGACCTTGCACCAACTGACTACCAGTTCTTCCAGGCTTTGGACTACTTCTTGCAAGAAAAAATATTCAATTCTCAACAAGCTGTGAAAAACGTCTTTCACGATTTCATTTCCACCGGCTTTCCAGGCTTCGTTGCTGCTGCATAAACAAGCTACCATTAAGATGGCAAAACTGGGCGGGCGAGGTGGCTCACACCTATAATCCAAGCACTCTGGGAGGCCGAGGCAGGTGGACTGCTCAAGATCAGGAGTTCAAAACCAGCCTGAGCAAGAGTGACACCCTGTCTCTACTATAAATAGAAATTAATTGGCCAACTAATATATATATAGAAAAAATTAGCCAGGCATGGTGGCACATGCCTGTAGTCCCAGCTACTTGGGAGGCTGAGGCAGGAGGATTGCTGAAGCCCAGGAGTTTGAAGTTGCTGTGAGCTAGGCTGATGCCACGGCACTCACTCTAGCCTGGGCAACAAAGTGAGACTTTGTCTCAAAAAACAAAAAAAAAAGATGGCAAAACTGTGTTGATAGTTTACTTTGATGAATACTTTGATTAATTGTACTGCTTCTTGTTTGGGATGTAATAAACCACTTTTGATTTGAAATTGGATATTTCATATTTAATGACCTAATATTAATTGAGCACCTCCTAGAATTTTGCTAGTCCCTACATTTTTTGGAAGAATATGGTCCTTCCCTCAAGAAGTTTAGAATCAAAGTCAGAGAGGGGAGACACAGATATAGAAGTATGGAGTAACACAATTCAATTAGTGCATGAGATGTCCCAAAGAAACATCTGGTAAATGTTAGAGGCCGTGAAGATTTTATGATGTAAAGGAACTGGTGATCTGGGCTTCCAAAAATGGATGGATAGGAATTAATAGTGTGAATATAAGAGGAAAGATGTTTAAGTTGAAAATGTAAGCAAAGACTTTGCGAGTGCTATGCATATGGTGAGTATTGTTAACATAGTGCACATAATTCTGGAGTGGCAAGTTTGTTTGTTTGATAAACGTGTCAACCACTTTCGTTCCCCTAGGCAGTGTTCTGGGTGATAAGGAAACATAACTAAGACACAATTCTAGTCCTCCAAGAATTAATAGGTTAGTGATGATTCATGAAATATGGTCATAAAAGAAAAGTATGCTGAAAAAAATGTAAGTTACCCTTTTTTACTGCTGGGTGATTTGTCCTTTTTTTCATGGGGGGTGGAATCTTTTATATATATTTGCTACTAGCACATTGTTAGTTACATGAATTGCAAATATCTCCTTCATGTTTGTAGCTTGTTGTTTCCTATTTTAATTTTTTTTTTTTTTTTTTTTTTTGAGACAGAGTCTCACTCTGTTGCCCAGGCTAGAGTGCGGTGGCATCAGCCTAGCTCATACCAAGCTCAAAGTCCTGGACTCAAGTGATCCTTCTGCCTCAGCCTCCCAAGTAGCTGGAACTACAGGCATGCACCACCATGTCTGGCTAATTTTTTCTAGATATTTTTAGTTGGCCAAATAATTTATTTCTATTTTTAGTAGAGATGAGGTCTCACTCTAGCTCAGGCTGGTTTCCAACTCCTGACCTTGAGCGATTCACCCGCCTCAGCTCCCAGAGAGCTAGGATTACAGGAGTGAGCCACTGCGCCCGGCCTAAATTGTCTTTTAAGGAAAAATCCTTATTAAAGTAATTGAATACATCAATATTTTCCTCTATGGTTAAGACTTTTTGTATCGTGTTTAAGAAATTTTTTCCTTTCCAGAGATCAGAAAGGAATATTCATTGGTATTTTATCCTGAAAGTTTTAATGTTTGTTTCCTAAATAAAAGGTCTGAATTTTTCTGAAGTTGATTTTTCCATGGCGTGAGATAGCAATCCATTTTTCTTTTTGCTCCCTAAAAAGTCAATTATTTTAGCTCTGTTAGTTAAATAACCATGCCTTTCCTTAGTAACATAACATATTATCTTTATCATTTTTGATGATCCCTGGATTTGTCTGTTTGGGGCTCTTTTTTCTGTTCCATTGATCAAGATGTGTACACCTGTACCAATATTATACTACTGTCTTAATTACAGTAGCTTTATAATAAGCCTTTATATCTTGAAAGAAAGTTGCTCCTTTTTCTTCTCCTTCAGAAATTTCTTGGCTATTCTTGGCTCTTTGCACTTACTTCTATATAAATTTTAGTATAAAGTTAACTTCACTATGAATTACTGGGAATTTTACAGTAAGGTATCTGGCTAGTAAACATGAAGACTAGCTCAGCATTATCAGTTAATTGAGGGAATACAAATCAAGACCACAAAGAGATACGATTTGAATCTATTGACAAAAATGTGGAAATCCAATAGTAAGAGTTGAAAAGGATATGGATCAATATAATCTCTTATCCACTACTGGTGGGAGTATCAGTTGTTATAAACACTTTGGAAAACAAGATAAAATTGTGTAATATTTAACATTTGCATATATCCATTGACCTTTCTGGGTCTTGTTCTCAGTCTTCTCTACCCTGCTCTGTGTTCCTGGAAGCTGATCATCAGTGGTTTCCTTGCATTTTAGCTTCTGATGAGGTGCAGCCAATGAAAGAGTGTGGCAAGACATTAGAGAGAAGGAGAGCGAGTCAGGTCAAGGTTCTTAGTGAGATCAGCTCCCTCTCTGCCAGGCTGTTAGTTAGCAGAGTTCTACTGAAAGCTAGAACTCTGTTGGGTAATCCTCTCCCGCAGCTGCAGCTACCCCCTGGAGATTCAGTAATCACTCCCTCTTCTTGCCTCTTCAGAGCTATGGATGGATAAGGCTCCCTACCCTTGCTAGTCCTAGCATGTTTCATTGTCCTGGAGTAGTTCTTTTATTAAGCCTTTTTCAATTACACAATTTGATCTTGTTTCTGCCAGTACCACTGTTGATACAACCGAAAACTCAACGGTTTCACTCTTAGGCATATACCCAAGAGAAACAAAAGCAGGTAAATTTTCCAAGAGACATGTTCAAAAATGTTTGCAGTACACTTTGGAAATAGCAACAACAACAACAACAACAAAAAAAAAAAAAAAAAAAAAGGAAGGAAAAGAAACAACCCAAATGGCAGCTGACAAATAAATGGATATTTGGATATTGTAGTATTTTTGCTCAACATAACCTTACATAAAAGTAAAAATCAACTATAGCCACATGCAACAACATAGAGAAATCTTAGTAAGTAAATGTCAAAGAAAAAATTTTGAAGCAAGCTGCAGAAAGAGAATATATTTTTATAAAATTAAATTATTATTTATGTGTACATATATGTGCTACAAGTTTTAAAAAGTGAGGCATGATAAGTACCATATTTAGGAGTGTTGTTATCTCTGTTATATCTGAGAGGGAGAAGAGATGGGATTAGGATAGGCAAGGAGCACATAGGCAAGTTATTAGTGATGTTTTATTAGT
The DNA here is from genome assembly GCF_040939455.1 of Microcebus murinus. Lineage (NCBI taxonomy): Eukaryota > Metazoa > Chordata > Mammalia > Primates > Cheirogaleidae > Microcebus > Microcebus murinus. The sequence goes on along the minus strand of NC_134111.1, from coordinate 44,238,850 downwards.
CTGTGTTATGAATTGCATAGTGGATGTTTATTATATATTATATAATAAATTGGTTAAATAAACATAAATGCATAATTTATTACTGTTAAAAATGAGAAGCAGGTTTAGAGAGTCTAAAATTTCTCTAATTAATACTCCAAAGTGTTGAGCAGAAAGGTGACATAATGATAAACTGATATTAATCTGCCAGAACTGGACAGAAGCAGAAATTTGGAAGTTAAGGATGCCAAAATTGCCAAAATTCAAGTGTGAACTGATGGGGTTCTGGCCCTAGGCTCATGGTAGTGTGTTGGAAGAAAAAGAGAAGAAAAGAGAAGCAGAGTTAGGAATTAATAGAGTTTCAGGTAGAAATACAGAAGGCAAAATCTAGAAAGGACTGGAATATAAAGCCAAAAGTTAATAATCTGGGACAGATTTTTCTACCCCAGAATTATTGAAATTAGCATTTTAAATATTGTCTTTTAAGGACATATGATGAATGGTAAACTGTTTGATACTGTCTCTATAGTGGCTAAATCTATGCTAAATGGTACAGAATGTCTCCATTCCTGGGAATTGAATATAAGACCAAAGCTATGACACTACAAATAAAGGTCAGGTTTTAGCTACATCTGCAAACTCAATTATGTGTGTTATAGCTGATAGATATTATCCAAGTTGTTTTGTGTATGGGTGTGTGTTTACAGTGGAGGGAATACCATTAAAAGATATAAAGGGACATCCCAGCTAAGAAAGGCTAACGAACATCTATTTCAAATTATAGTGTAAATTGTTACTGCTTGAATATCAACCATTCTTAAATTCAGAAAACACACCTATAACCAACATTTATCTTAAATATTTAAATGGAATTCTTTTTCCTACATTCAATCAAAATAATAAGTCTTATTAGTGAATTTAGTCCTGTGGGCTGCATTGGTAATCCTACTGCTCTATTTATACAAATATTTTTCAAGTTTATTTCCTATTTTTATCTTGTCCTTCAACTGCAGTATAGTTCAGGGCTGCCTATTTTTAGTGCACTCAAGTACCACACCATGGAAATGCTTTAACAGTTCACTGTATAACCACAGCAGTCCTGGAGGCGGCCAGTGCTTATGTTATCTGTGTCTTCCAACTTAAAGGGTAAATCTCAAGTTTTCCATTCACCTATCATAAAGAACAGCTATGTTGTTGCAAGGGGTAAAAAAAAAGAGCAATAAAATATTTTGATTGCCCCTGTATTTTAGAAGAGACCTCAAAAGTCTTGTCTAAAAATAAGAGAAGACATTTAATACAAAGATAAAGTAAATCATTTTTAGTAACACTGGGACTTTTGGCTCACCTTTTTGTCCTGTCTAGATCTGGGGAATCCTAAAATCATTTTGTTTTATTTTTTAAGGGAAAAAAAATCGGAGAAATGTGCTTGATTTCTTGAAGATTCTTTGACAGCTTTCTTTTCTTTTTTAAATCCTTGTCTAGATGAGCTGTCTGCCGAACAAGCCTACATTCATTCAAATGTAAATTTGAAATCTGTGCCTCAGATACCTTCAATATCTGAGTTGGGGTGAAAATGCCACGTGTGTTTAGTGATATCTGGTTAATGTTTTTGCAGATTGTCCAAATCAGCTCACTTCTAAAAGGCTGAGAAGTGGGATCAGAAGAAGAAAGGAAATGAATGTGTAATTACGATGTGGTGTTGAGGAATGAGACAACGGTGGTGGGTGGTAGAGATGCAGGTTTCCTCCTGCCTAAACCATCAGTCTGTCAATGCCATCTGTTGCGTAATATGAGGAACAACTGAGCTCATCTTCAACAAACACTGGCAGTTGGTCTTTTCATTTCTTCCCAGAAGTACTTGTCTTTATCAGGTCAAAGGTCCCTGGAGCATCACAGAGATTTGTGCCTCAAAGGATGGAGGAAAACGAAATTAGGATTGCTTTCTTGAAACTTTAAGTGGTCATAAAGAAATGCAAAGAAAGGCCAGCACGGTGGCTCAAGCCTGTAATCCTAACACTCCGGGAGGCCGAGGAGGGCGGATTGCTGGAGGTCGGGAGTTCGAAACCAGCCTGAGCGAGACCCCGTCTCTACTAAAAATAGAAAGAAATTAATTGACCAACTAAAATATATATATACAAAAAAAAAAAATTAGCCGGGCATGGTGGTGCATGCCTGTAGACCCAGCTACTTGGGAGGCTGAGGCAGAAGGATCTCTTGAGCCCAGGAGATTGAGGTTGCTGTGAGCTAAACTGACGCCATGGCACTCACTCTAGCCTGGGCAACAAAAGTGAGACTCTGTCTCAAAAAAAAAAAAAAATGCAAAGAAAAACAGAAAAATAAGTTTTTCTGAGGATGCCTACCCATCACAAGGTTTCTGATATGAAATTTCACTTGTTATTCACTTGAAAGGGGATGATTTACCATAGAAATATCAAAGATTTCAAGACTCAATCACCAGGACGTGAAATAGCAATATACAGTGTGACTTCCCTTGGTTGCAGTAGCAGAAGAAATTTACACATGAACATTTAGAGAGATGTTATGTCTGTGTTGTATTATTCGTACTATACTTTCGCTTTGCACTTAACATGATTGTAGTTGAAAAGCTTTTTATCTACTTTTTTCCATGAGGGTAGAGACCATATTATCTTGTCTACCCTCCAACCATAACATATCATAATAACAACAGAAGATTTTGCCCTTATGCTATGCTCTTCTAAATGATAATTATTTAGCATTTAGATGTTAATTATTTAATTATTGGATATATAATAATAATAGGTATTATTAATACCTCCATCTTACAAATGAAGAAGCTGGGAAATAAATGACCTAGGATCATGTATCTAGTAAACAGAAAACCAGAATATGAACCTGGGCATTTTGACATGAGAGTCCTCATTTTTCTATATTGCCTGTCATATTAGGCATGAAATGAATATTTGTGGAAAGAATGCATAAGTGAGATGGTAAACCACTTTTTTTTATCTTGGCTAAATGAGAAATAGGTTATTTGAATTTTTCTTCTATACTCTCATTAGAAATTCCAATCCTACCTCCTGACAAATTTTAAAAGAAAATAGTGGTAGTCCATATTTATATAATAACATAATAGGCCAGGCACAGTGGCTCACACCTGTAATCCTAGCACTCTGGGAGGCCGAGGTGGGCGGATTGCTCAAGGTCAGGAGTTCAAAACCAGCCTGAGCAAGAGTGAGACCCCGTCTCTACTATAAATATAAAGAAATTAATTGGCCAACTAATATATAGAGAAAAAAAATTAGGGCATGGTGGAACATGCCTATAGTCCCAGCTACTCGAGAGACTATAGGCAGTAGGATTGTTGAGGCAGTAGGATTGCTTGAGCCCAGGAATTTGAGGTTGCTGTGAGCTAGGTTGACGCCACGGCACTGTAGCCTGGGCAACAAAGCAAGACTCTGTCTCAAAAAAAAAAAAAAAATAACATAATAATATGACAATGGCCAAGCTTTAATCTTAATATTATTATTGTAGCATTCCCTCAAGTTCTGAAGAAATATAAAAAAAATTTTTTGGTTAGATTTAATTTGCTCAAAGTTGTTTTGATTTCCATTGAAACACATTCTGCCATAAATAGAAAGCACAAAATTCTTTTGTGATAGTTGTAAACGTGGCTTACAAATTTAGAAATTCCTATTGAGTTCATTAATTGATTTTAAAAACAGAGTGCCCACAGTGTAAAGTTCTATGCTTCTAACCAACCCCTTCTCTCTCAGGCCTTTATTCTTTGTATAGAGGTGAACGACTCTGGCCACATTCTCTGAATTTGTATTCAGTGTATATTTAAGCTTGGTTTGATTATTATTTGTTTCCATTTTAATAGGTTTCCATAAGGGAACAGACAAGTTTCACTATTTCATTAATAATAAAATTCTTACAAGAATCATAAGGAATAACAGATATTAATTATGTGTACTTATAAATATGTTTGTTTCAAAAATCTATTTCATGATAAAAGTTCAGTAACATTTAATTAAGGAGACTTTTTTTTTTTTTGCTTTTGCTAGAACTAGTTTCATTCAGGAGTGCACAGAGCTTCCAGTAACACAGTGAAGGAGTTACAGTCTGGTCCCGGACACCAGAGACCCGGGTTTTAGTACTGGTAAATTTACCAGGAGAACTCATCCAAGTCACTTCATTTCTCAGAGCCTTAAGCCCTTTATCTGTAATACTAAGATTCTTTTATGATTCCCTTATCTCCTCCAGAAAACATATATCGTAATGAATCATCACACCATTACTGTGAATTTTAATAGTGACATTTTTTTAAACTAGCCATTTTTAATGTGGGGGGGAACCCTGTTCTTTCTTGAAATCTAGATTCTATTTAGGTGATACCATTTCTCTATGAAGAAATTGAATGAGCTATGGTGAAGTGATTTGTGTAAATGATCTCATTCAGGAGGCACTGAGGGGACAGAAACTTGTCATTGCCAAGTAAGTCACATTTAAATTCCCTCAAGCCTTGAGAAATAATGTGAGGGAAAGTGCAGAAATAGCACAGTCATTCCTTTGGACTAAGTCAACTCCTGGGCCTCCTGAGAGTGCCGCAGCTGTGTGTTCATCTATATGCAAAGAGAAATAATAAGAATCATCTATATTTGGCACACGGCACTTTTCTATATACCGGTGCACTCGTCCATCAATACAATTTATGCTGAGCCTTTCAGTAAGGAAAGATCCACCATGCACACTTCCTCATGCACCGCTATGGACACACATATTGAAGATGCTTTTTCCCCCTGCAATTCCGAAAATTGCACGAGCACACAGCCACACTAAACCAACCAGAATGAAACTAGAGGCAGCTGTATCTGATTGAAACCATGGTGAGAATTGAGATTGACAGAGTTGCAGGGCTAGGAGGTTAATGAGTCCATAGTCCTGCCTCCAGGCAGAACTGTCCTGAACCATTCCAGGCAAATGACAGCTCAGCCTCTTGGAAAAAAAAAAAATCTTCATAACGTGCTTCAGTAACCTATTCCATTGTCTAAATGTCCTTACCCTCATAAAGTTCTGAAAGCAATATAAGTCCACACTCTCCTCTGTTTAATCTCCATGTTGACAGATTTATAAAATAATAAATTGACAGAAATGTCAAAGATGACAAGAGCCTGAGAGGTCACAGAACTGGTTATCGTCACCTCTTCAGAGACCTCAGAGGAGAGAGTAATTAGCAAGTCTGTTGTGGATTGTGGTTCTAGTTACAATAATATTATGAATCCAACTATTTTTACAAATAAGATCTATTTATCACGAGTCACTAAATGAAATTTTGCCTTACATTTCATAGCAAGGACCACAGGTTTAGCAAACACTATCCCGAGCTGAAATATGCAATCAAAAAATAGATTCTTACATAAAAAAGCAAAGGACGTACAGAACGGGTGTGCAAATAGACCTATATTTATTTACTAATTCTTTCTTTGTTATGGTATCCCAATTTATGGATATAATGCTTCTAATAATAGATTACTGCCTGCCCTTTACTCCTGGAATTGGGAATGATAAAGGTGTTGGCAGCATTATATGGAGAAAAGAGGAGATTTGAAGACTAGAGTACCAAGCCCCTGCCTACTGCTTATCGTGCATATGGGTTCCAGAACATTCCTTGATCTCTGAGTTTCCTTGCCCTTACGTGCAAGGTGGGACTAATAATACTTATTCCACACTGGTCTTGGAGGATGAAATGGAATAATACTGAAGAAAACATTGAGAACCTAGCAGGCACTGGCATGATTTTTATTTGACCATGTCACCCACTGCCTTTCTTTCCTCTTCTCCATTCCCTGTAAGTTCTGAGTGATTGAGTGAGGGACCAACCCGCCTCCTCTGAGACTGTCACTAGTCTGGGTTTCTGCTTCCAGCTGGCCCCTCTTTCCTGCTGCCGAAAGCCATGCAAACTCACGAGGGGGTTTCCCTTAGGGACATGCGGGGCAACAGTGAGGAGCCCTCCTCATCCCAACTCGAAACCGATGTTGCATTTTAACTTGAATTTAAAAAAAAAAAATCCGTACTTGTTACATTCTTGAGAAGAAAAAGTAGATGGAATTCAGGTTCTAAAAAAACACCATATTCATTTTTAGAAAGCCATAACAGAACTTCTTTGTGCAAAGGATAAAGAGACTGATTCAAAGACAGACAACTTTTCAGTTCACAGGAGCGAGCAATAAGAGTAACTACTATTCATTGTTAACTAGAAATATTAATTTTATCTTCACTATTAGAGGTTTAAGTAACTTATTATCAGAGAAATATGTTCTTATACATAAAAGAGATAAATGTAGAGATATTTAAAAACATCATTTCTAATTTTATGATCCAGAGACAACCGCCGATGATATTCAGGTACATTGTGTCTCTTTATGCGCGTACTCTGACAGGACCACTTTCAAGTTCAAGTTCTGTCAATTACTAGTTGGTCTTTGGCAAGTCATCTAGTTTCTCTAAGCATCTGTCACTGCATCTGAAAACTGGTACCAATTTCATATAACTATTGTGAAAATTGATTAGGTGATGCATATGAGACACTCAAAGCTGTGTGTGGTACGTAATAAGCTTTCAATAATGCCAGCCACTGTTACAATGATCTTTATTATCTGTATTATATTTCCAATGGAAAAATGGTAATTCAAGGAGAGGAAATGAAGGTCACTAGAAAGCTATTTTAACCTGGGCTTTTGGAGCCTGTGCAGTACAGAAAGTCAGATTTCTCACATAACAATAATAAAAAAAAATAGACAATTTGTTTAATGTTTTACTGTGTGATCCCAGACACTATAGTATCATAACTCATTTAATTTTTAAAACAGACCTATGTGACACTTGTTATATTATTATCATTCCCATTTTACAGATGAGTAAACTGAGTCAAAGGCAGGTTAAAATTAGTATTTGAATGCGATCCATCTAGGTCCAGAAGTTCATTTTTATAAATAGATAAAAGAGTTTAACATTTAGTTGGTATATTTGTACATATTACAATAAAAGTCAAACATTCTAAAAAGCATATGATTTACAATTAATTAGAAAAGGACACAATAAATACCAAGAAGAGAATTAGATAGATGCCTACACTTTCAGAGAGAATGTTTTGCAATGTTCCCAGTTGGCCCTTTATGCCCATCCAGCAAAGTTACAAGGCCTCACATTCAGTCCATTTCTTCTGAACTTTGTGGGTAGCTAGAAGTGGTTGGGTGGCAAGCAGTGTTCTTGGAAAAATAGATTTGTATTACTCTTGAAAGCAGACTGTGTTGCAAGAAAGTTTTTGGCATAAAACAAGGCTGAGCATACACAGTTGTCTCTCACATGGCATTGGTTTGGAAACATAAATGGGCAAGCCAAATCCTATAAGTCTCCCTTTTCCTTTGAATTGAATTCTGGAATGTGTTTTTACAGTTGATCTTAGCCAAAAGGCCATGGAGTGATCAGAATGTGTTTTTTATGTCACTATGTAGCATTCATGTTTCTCCTTATTTATTTCTGCTTAATATTTCATTGAGTGACTGTAACAAAGGCTACTGAATGAAAACAACAGGATTCTTCAGTCATTCCAAATTGAATAAGTTAAAAGTTTCATGCTCTCTGAGTTCATCCAGTCCTCTCTTTTGGATAGCAAAAAAAAAAAAAGAACAAAAGCATCCAAAAACACAAGGGGGGACAAATGATAAAGCATAATTGCTGTCAACTTTTGGGGAAACTGCTATGTTCAGATATTGCTGAGGAAAGTATAAATTGGTACATTCCTTTTAGAAAACAAATTGGCACTCCTTACAAAGTGTACTGCAATCATTCATACCATTTGATGCAGTTCTCTCATTCCTGGGGATTTATCATAAGGCCATAATTAAAAAGAACAAACATATATCTATGTAGAGAGAGTTCAAATGTAGTATTACTTACATTGAATGAAATGTAAAGAACAAACTGACTGCAGTTGTGTGATACCTTTGTAAAGAAAAAAAAAAAAAAGAACAAACTGATTATTCAACAATAGACAGATAGACATCCATGGAGTGTTTTGCTCCCTCACATAATTATAAACATGAGTTATATAATAACATAAAAAAATAAAAAGTTAAAAGACAGAGAACCAAATAATCTGTGTATAGGCATACCACATTTTATTGTGCTTTGCTTCATTGCACCTCACAGATACTGCATTTTTTACAAATTGGTTAGTGACAAGGCTGCATTGAATAAGTCTATTGATTGGCACCATTGTTCCAAGAGCTTGTGCTCACTTTGTGTCTCTTTCACACTTTGGTATTCTCACAATATTTCAAACTTTTTCATTATTATTACATTTGTTATGATAATTTGTGATTAGTGATCATTGATGTTACTTACTACTGCAATTGTTTTGAGGCGCCATGAAAGACAATCATATAAGATGACAAACTTAGCTGAGAAATGTGTGTGTTCTGCCTGCTTTAGCAATCAGCCATTCCACTATCTCTCTCCCTCTACTCAGGCCTCCCTATTCCCTGAGACTCAACAATTAGGCCAAATAACCCTGCAATGGCCTCTAAGTTTTTAAGTGAAAGAAAGAGTCACACAACTCTCATTTTAAATCAAAATCTAGAAATAATAAAGCTTAGTGAGGAAGACAAGTTGAAAGCTGAGATAGGTCGTAAGCTAGGACTCTTGTGCCAGGGAGCCAAGTTAGAATGCAAAGGAATAGTCTTAAAGGAAATTAAAAGTGCTACTCCAGCCAACACATGGATGATAAGAAAGCAGAGCAGCCTTATTGCTGATGGGGAGAAAGTTTTGGTCATCTGGATAGAAGCTCAAACCAGCCACAACATTCCCTTAAGGCAAAGCCTAATCCAGAGCAAGGCCCTAGCTCTCTTCAATTCTGTGAAAGCTGAGAAAGGTGAGTAAGCTATTGAAGAAAAGTTTGAAACTAGCAGAGGTTGCTTCATGGGTTTAAGGGAAGAAGCTGTCTCCATAACATAAAGGTGCAAGGTGAAATAGCAAGTGCTAATGTAGAAGAAGCAGCAAATTATCCAGAAGATCTAGCTAACTTATGAAGGTGGCTACACTAAGCAACAGATTTTCAAGGTAGGAAAAACAGCCTTCCTTGGAAGAAGATGCCATCTAGGACTTTCTAGCTAGAGAGGAGAAGTCAATGCTTGCTTCAATGCCAGGCCAACTCTCTTGTTAGGTACTAATGCATTGATGAAGTTAAGTTGTAGCCAATGCTCATTTACTATTCCAAAAATTTTGAGGTCCTTAAGAATTATGTTAAATCTACTCTGTCTGTGCTCTATGGAACTGCTCAAAAAAAAAAAAAAAGATTTCTTTTTAAAATATTATGGCTCATGGAAAATGTATCCAGTCACCAAAGAGCTCTGATCAAGATGTACAAGGAGATTAATGTTTTCACGCCTGTTAACACAACATCCATTCTGCATCCCATGGATCATGGAATAATTTTCACAAGTCTTATTATTTAAGAAATACATTTTGTAGGTATGTAGCTGCCATAGATTGTGATTCCTCTGATAAATCTGGGCAAAGTAAATGGAAAGCCTACTGGAGAGGATTCATCATTCTACCATTAAGAACATTCATGGTTCATAGGAAGAGATCAAAATGTCAACATAAACAAGAGTTTGGAAGAAGTTGAATCCAACCATTGTGGCTGACTCTGAGGGGTTCAAGACTTCAGTGGAGTAAGTCACTGCAGATGTGGTAGAAATAGCAAGAGAACTAGAATTTAGAGGGGAAGACTAAAGATGTGACTGAATTGCTGCAATCTCGTGATCAACCTTTGATAATGGATGAGGAGTTGCTTCTGATGGATGAGCAAAGAAAGTTTCTGAAGATGGAATCTGTCTTTGGTGAAGATGTTATGAACATTGTTAAAATGACAAAGGATTTAAAATATTATACAGACTTAGTTGATAAAGCAGCAGCAGGGTTTGAGAGGATTGACTACAGTTTTTTGTTTTTTGTTTTTTTTTTTTTTTTAGACAGAGTCTCTCTGTTGCCTGGGCTAGAGTGCCCTGGTGTCAGCCTAGCTCATACCAAGCTCAAAGTCCTGGACTCAAGTGATCCTCCTGCCTCAGCCTCCCGAGTAGCTGGGACTACAGGCATGTGCCACCATGCCCGGCTAATTTTTTCCATATATTTTTAGTTGGCCAATTAATTTCTTTCTATTTTTAGTAAAGATGGGGTCTTGCTCTTGTGCAGGCTGGTTTCGAACTCCTGACCTTGAGTGATCCTCCTGCCTCAGCCTCCCAGAGTGCTAGGATTACAGGTGTGAGCCACTGCACCCGGCCTGACTACTGTTTTGAAAGAAGGTCTACAATGGGTAAAATGCTATCAAACAGCATCATGTGCTATAGAAAAAATCTTTTGTGAAAGAAAGAGTCAATCAATGTGGCAAACTTCATTATTGCCTTAAGAAATTGCCACAGCCACCCCAACCTTCAGCAACCCCTACCCTGATCAGTCAGCAGCCAAACACAGGGGCAAGCAAGACCCTCCACCGGCAAAAAGATTAGGACCCCATGAAGGTTCAGATGATCACTGGCATTTTTTAGCAATACAGTATTTTTTAATTAAGGTATATACATTTTTTTAGACAAATGCTATTGTACACTTAATACACTACAGTATAGTATAAACATACATTTTATATGCTCTAGGAAACCGAAACTTTCATGTGGCTCACTTTATTGCACTATTCCCAGTTACAGAAAGTAGCATTGTATGACAGAAGCAACAGTGTTAAAATACAGACTATGTAATTTTTTTTCTTAAATTTCTTTCAGTGTTGTTTGAGAAATGCAAAAGAGTTGATAAATAAATAAATGGATGAAGAGGGTTTTTGGTCATTAGAAAAGCAAGTAAATCTTCCTCATTCCACCTTCAGTGACCAAAACTAATTAACTAAACACATCAAAAACTACAGGATTTGCTATTTGCCTTCAAGGAGAGCTGGTATGTTTAGGGCTTACATATGAATTAACCATGCTAGTGAGAAGAGATTTAACATAAACTTCTGGAGTAGGGTCTTCAATTTACAGTAAGATTTTGCTTCAAATATTAGATTAAATTGTGTCTTTTTAAAATTTTTTTAACTACAGTAGACACTGAGGTTGCTTCATTCCTCTTTTCTGTTCCTGGTCATATTCTCTCGTCATCAACGTGGCTTTCAGGCTCCGTGGTTAGTAATTATTCATCTTTTGTTCTTTGCCTGCCATCTTGATATGGCCATTCTACCTTCCAGTTCTATTTGTTATTCACAGTTGATTCTCTTGGACCTTTTACTCTCATCTTGTTTTGTGTCTCTTTTAAAGTTACCCTGGCTAATTAGCAATGTTTTCATTTTTAGTACTGGACATATAAGGTTAATTCAGTGTCAGCTCCTAAATAGCACTTTATTTGATTAAATTATTTCTCAGAAAATCTAAATGACCATAGCTTTGCGTCACTAAGAACATCTCCTATAATAATTATTCCTGTCTTGTATTCAAGTTCTCTGTTGTGAACAGAGGAAATGTTTTAAATTTGTTTAGATGTATTCAGGATAAATAGAAGACTTTTGGAGAAACTTGTTTTTCACTTGTTATTAATGTTTTGACATGTAATTTATATACTTTAGTCTTATAGTTGAATAGTATTTATATTTTTCAGTCATGGTGAAGTAAACTAGCTAGGTATCCACTGACTCTGTCTGCAGTGAATATACTCTCATTTTGTGTTGCTGGTCACTTTTTTTTTTAAGGTAATCATATGGAAATATTTTCTTTCAAAAGTAGATCATTGCCCTAAAGCACTTTTCAACTTAATAAATATAAGAATAAATTGGACTTTTCATTTTGTCATGAAGTCTTGAATATATGCAAGGACTGTACTTTGACTCTATTCTTTGACTTTGGCCTTTTAACATCTGAAAACACCAGATATATTAGTAAAGAAACTTATGCTTCTCCAAATGGAACTGTAATATCATGAGAGGATTCCTCTGTTTTCATAGGTAACATGTTAGTGCACTTCTAAGGCCTAATTTAGCCATCATAAATGACCACTTGAGCAGTGTCATCATAGAATAATATACAAATATTTTGGCCTTCATTTAACAATTCTCAATGGGATTCAACAAGAAGAAAAACCTTACCCTCTCTGCATCCTAGAGTCTTCCCCTCCAAAATGGGAAACTACTACTTTATCTCCAAGGCCTCTTCTAGGTATAAAATCTTCAATAAATCTGATTGGTTTTATTTTAAGAATCATGAAAGATTATACATTTTAGTAAAAGCAAAAAAGAATTTTTTAAAAATAGAGATATTTTATGTGATTTATGGTTCAACATTTAGAGTTTACCACGGTAGACCATAACTGGTGAATGTTAGGAATATGTTTGATTACAGCTATAGATATGTGTATTTACGTTTTCAAATATATGTGCATTGAGCAAAGAAATTTAAATGTGCAGGTTGCCCTATGGCCTCAGAAAATTAAACAAAGGCAATAAAACATGATAAACCAAAACAAAACAGAAGTTAGAGGTTTTTAAGCATACACTAAAACCATGCCCTGAAAACTTCGATGCATACTTTTAATATTTCTCCTACCATGATATTGAGATGAATGGATGGTCCTATAAATTCTATGCTGACTCCTTCAAAAACCTAATATTAAAAATTCCAAATGCATAAGAGAAGTATGTTTATTAGTTCTGTGTTACACAAGGAGTCACTTGTAGGTTTTCTTTAAAAGGAGCCAATTTATGATCCTTCCATTAGTGCATTTATAACATGATTCCATGTGCGAATTTTCCATTTCCACACAGTTTCTCAGTAATGAATCTATTGTGTAAAGCATGGTCTACTTGTAATCTTCTTATACTTTGCTATGCAAGGCTGAGTTGCCTCAAGGTCATTCAGACTAGCTTTTGGCTTCTGTGAGAAGACAGCCCTAAGCTATTTAAGGAATATCTGGCTGCCGGAGAGCTTGGAGCCAAATTTGCAGCTCATCACTAGCAAGTGTATGTTTTTTAGATGTTAACCCGACTCCTGGCTCCATCTAACTTTCCCATTCTTATTTTTCCTTTACCTCATTTAAAAATATTTCTTAAAAAAATTTGAATCTTTCCATATTTAAAAGAGAAAAGCCTCAGTAATCTGCCTTATATTGCTGCTTTTGGTGCATGTATGTATATACATTTTTTAAAATAAGGACTAAATAGTTTGTGTGATGATTAGAAAGCTCAAAAAATGAAAGTTATGAAATAGCCTATTGCCTTAATTATTTTTATGCTAGAATAGAAAACAAATAACACAAAAAAGCACGACTTCTTAACAGACAATAACTCAGGGTGTTGACAAAGAGCTAAATAGGACTTGAGTTAAATATATGGTTTTACTTGAAGAAATCCTAATACTGTAGTACTTATTTTTAAATTAAATTCCAAATAATGTCTGAATATGCATAAATAGATGATGACATTTTGAAAACTCTGTTTCAATCTTTAGAATGGTACGTTGAAGTTAATTTACAGTGTGACCCTCATGAAAAGACCTATGACATCTACATTAATACACAGTAAAAGAATAGTAATCAGAGAAATTTCTGCGATTTCCACATGAATCAACAGTGGTTCATTGCTTAATGTAACATTCAATTACAACATGTTTAATTTGTGTGGAAATGTTTGGATATGCTTAAAATGTCTGTGCTAAATCATTTCAGACTCTTAATTGAACATTTTTCTGTGCTAAATTCCTCTATAAAAACTGAAGTAATATTCTTACATAACTACCAATTTATTTTGAAAGACTCCAAACCCAAATCATTATATTTTCTTCTTTGTATGATCCAAAGCTTATATCTTTCAGGAATTTATTTTCCTGTCCTGTGGCAAATAATTCTAACATTTATAGAGTGCTTATTTCCATCTCAGAACTGGTTATCATTTTTTTAAAACTCAAAATATTTATGTGTTAATGTATTAGATATCAGGTTTAGCTATATTCTCTCCAATAATGATAAATGCTTAAATTAAACTTTGACACTCTTTTCCCCAATAATAAGCTACTTAATTTAATATTCTAAAGTAGTAATGTTCTAAATGTTCTAAATGTACTAAAGTAGTAATGTTCCAGACTTGATTACTTTATTATCAAAAATATTTTTAAAAAGAGTTCAATTTCATGGTAGAAACTAGTTGAAATGTCATTCTTAAGGTTGGCACAGGAAAGATTTTGTGGGAAGCTGAGAAATAAATATTTTTAATCATAAAAATACTATCTAAAAATCAATAACTTCCTAGATACAGTCTCTACAACCATAAAATCCAGGAAATGAGAATTTCTCTAAGACTTAAATCACTGCATGATGCAATGTTTCAATCAAATAAACTATTTTGAAATCTTTTATATGCCCACTTACTTGAAATAAAATACTTTTTTCAAGAGCTATGATTGCTTTAAATAATATAATTTAGTAAAAGTAGATGCAAATTTATGTAATTCCAGTAAGATATAAATTTAAAATTGGGCTTTTGCTTTTTTGTATCATTTTCCAGAAAAATGAGTCAATCAAAAACCAATCAGGAAACTATACCAGTGAGTTCTTGGTTGCAAGCAAATAAGCAACAACAACAACAAGGCAACCCAATAGAATGCAGCAACAAGGAAATATATGTATTGCACTACTGGGCTTGTTCTTCATCTCAGGCCTAAATGGAATTTTATTACTCCTGCCTCTACTACACTTTCCTTTGCCTTCAGTTTGAATCTCAGTGGATCAGGATTCTTTATCTAGTAGGGCAAGGGATCTGAGCTCCTCGTGGTCTTGCCTGAAGTGGGTTGCAATATAATTATATTGACATTTTCTTCCTATCTTCAAGTGTAGCAGTAACTCTACTTTCCCATAAGGGAAAAAAGCAAACAATAACACATTAACGACAGGAACAATCTTTTTTTTTTTTTTTTGCCTGCTTATATAAGGCATGAAGAACCTGAATTCATCAGGTGTAGCCTTAGCTTCCAATTCAATGGAATATTGTTATATACCGTGGTGAGTGAATTCCTCTTCTCTTGGTGCTATTCTATCAGAGTCCAAAATCAAAAGGACAGAAAACAAACAATTGGCAAGTGAGTCAGTCAGTGTAATCTCAAGAGCCTCCATCCCAATTTCCAATTCTAAAATTCCAGTACTGTGTATTCTAGCTGAGGGGGAAAAGAACCCCAAGTGGTCATTTGTTCAGAACAGAAATCATATTCAGCAGGGCAGTACCTGAAACTCTCAAGTTGTTGACCTTTGGATAAAGCTCATCTGAGTCTTCAATGACTACTTTCTTATGAGCAATGGAGCATGTAACAATACCAATGAATCCTTTTAACGTTAGCCCATTGCCTTATTTCTCTAGAAAACTAGTTCCTTTAAACTGAAACAATTTTATGTGAAATACCATGGCCTTGCATAAGGTAGCCAATTAATCTGTAGGTCATGTAATACTAGAGAAAAATGATAAGAAAAAGAAAAAAATCCAGAATCAATATCTATTGCAACAAGAAAAAATTGCTGCTCCCCACTTCCCATCCCCAAAGATGGTAGTTACCTGGTCTAAATAATCTGACACCAAATAGTTCTTTGGTCCTTCTAGGTATAATGCTTATTGGAAGCTTATGATGGGTTATTAATACAGAAAATGGAGCGTTCATCAAGGTTGGAGTCATATTGCCATTGATAAGAACTCCACGTTATTGAAAACATGAAAAATCTTCATTCCTTCCATGAGGAACATTTGGTTCACAATCCACTGGCATTGCTGAGGAAGAAAGTTGACCTGTATCTACTGAGTGGGTCACCTTGTTCACATAAGGCCCTGTGGAGAACATAGAACTTCCAAGAAATATATTCACATTCTGGGTTCATTACAAGAGGTCACACCCCTTTGACATGCCCTTTCCACAAAACTTCTATCACAGCCCTCCAATTGGCCTCTTCAAATACCTGGCCATCTAACCAGTGCATCAGCAGCAAATTGGTGTAGGTTTCCATTCTGATTAACTCTGCTGCATAAAAAATTAACCCAGAGTTAGTGCCTTAAAAACAACCATTTAATTATAACTATATATTCTGCAGGTAAGGAATTCAGGTAGTATGGAGTGGGTATGGCTTGTTTTTTACTGTATGATATGGCTTGCTTTTTGCTCTATGATATCTGTGATCTCAGGTAGGAAGTCCTGAAGCCTGGGGGTGACTCGGTAATTGTGGGCTGGAACCATCTAAAACCTTGTCCATTCACATATCTGGTACCTAGGCTGGGATGACTCAAAGACTAGGACTGGTGACTGGAGCACCTACGTGTGGCCTCTCTTGGCAATCACACAGCACGACAACCATAGGATAGTAGGATTTCATTCCAGGTAACCACAGGAAATAACATAATTAGTTGTTTCATTTCTGCATGCTAGGAGCAGGCAGATCTAAATTCTACTAACATGATTAGGATTTTAAATTCCTTCTGCCTCAACAAGGTCAGATAAGAACCCTACATCCTGCGCATTTCACTGAGGTTCTGTGCTGCAACTCACTACTTGTAACAATTTCTGTTTACATTAGGGTCTTGGTTGCACAGGAGAAAACAATTCTGGTTCTATCAACCAGAAAAGAATTATATTGGAAGAAATAGGATGGCTCAGATAGTTCATAGGAGGGCTAAAGAACCAATCCCAGGATATGGGCCTAAAATAGAGACTGGGAAGAGAAGATGTATCTAAACTTTTATCTCGGGAACAGCCTGATGGGACATTGCTACTAGCAGTGCCACCATTGGATTCTTGCTGCTGCTGCTGCTGGCATGAACACCTACCACCACCATTATTGCTCAACTTAACTGCTTTGTTGCCTCCATAACAACACCTAAATGCCCTTGATTCTGACACTTACTACAAATCCAACATTCCTGCATAGAGTATCCTGTTGACCAAACCTGAGTGACATGCCTGCATCTTCAGTCTTGGGGAGAGAAAGGGGATGAATATTCTCTTCGTTTCCCTAGAGGGAAATGGGGCTTTGCCTAACCACATCTACACAACGGAATTCCTCCCAAATACAAATGGGGCTTAGATTATATGTAGATAAAAGTAAGGCAAATACCCATTGAACATGCTTAATCTGATGATTTAATAATTAAAATGGTTGCATGAGTGAATTAAAAGTAAGATTTAGTTAGTTCAAGCAGCCACTTTAATAAAATGATCCCCAAGGTTCTAACTTTGGTGTTGCTTGATTTTGGGTAAATCACGTAACCTCTTTAGTTCTCTTCTCATTTATAAAATAAGGGCTTGAACTCTGATCTCTGGTATTCATTGTAACTTTAACTTCTTCCTACTACTTTTTCAAAATTTTTTTCCTCCTACTTTTAAAAAAAATATTGTCAGTGTTATTTGCAGAGACTCATCCACATGGTGGAGCCATATGCCTAGGGCTTGGCAGTCCCCACCACACTAGTTTAATGAAACTCCTAATGAACCAAGTTGGATAACTTTTTTGAAGTTCCAATGGATTGTTTTATGTGTGTATATAAACAGGACTAATTAAAGATTATTGAAAAAAATTGGTTAACTATAGTGATTAGGCATCTAATGTTCCATTGTGTAAGCAGAATTAGGAAATTTTTTTTACATAGTCTCACTTTGCTTTCTGCACCCCTACACAGCTTGATTGTCTAGAGATAGCCTATAGACTAGAAAGTCGGGAGACACCCTTCCCAAGAAGGTATGGAATCTTGATACAGAAATCATTTCATGAAAGAGTAGGTGCCAAGTTTCTCTATAAAGAAATTTGGGAAACTTCTGCTTAATTTGCCTCATCTGAGTCATTCCTTCAGTGGCCTAGATGTCACCTCTGAGGATGATCTGGCCTTTTTAAGCCATCACAGAATCTTTACTCTTCCCTCTGAGAAAATTCACAAGTACTCTTGGAGGAAAAGAGGATGGCACTCCAGAACTGGCTGGCTTTCCCCTTCACAGTGTATCTGTCATTAAGTCCCCCAAGGGAAATGCTTATAGGGAACCTCCCTGGATCTATCTTTTGGCAGCCAAAACCAAACCTAGCCCAGATCGTCAGAGAAGATTTCACTTGTGATGGCTCTCACAGTCAGTTTTATTATCTATAAAATTGAGAGTTTTAACAGTATACTGGTTGTGAAGGCTGAGGGAGATAAGTTTAGAACAGTGCAGAGCTCAGAGTAAGCACTAGAAAATGCGTTATATATTACTCTCATTGTTTCAAATGACATGCACATTCCTTTGTACAGCATTCAGCACCCTTCATAATCTTGCTCCTGCTTTCCTGTCTGGCGTTCACCCTCATCACTCTACATACCATGCTCTCCCTGGCACTAGCAAAGCTCTGCTCCACCCTTACTGAAGTATTTGTGGTTGTTTTGAACCATCCATGCTTTCTTCTTGCTTAGGGCTTTGCACATGCAGCTCCCTTCTTATATCAGGAGCATCCCACCCCAGCTATTTGATTAAATAGGTTAAACAGATTAAATCCTACTCATTCATAGTCATCTTCTTTGCAAAGCATTTCTGGTCTCCAAACTTGGGCAAGCTCCCTTTTCTTGCTAGAGGCCCCTTAGTACAGTTTCAATCCATTCAGGCTGCCATAACAAAATATTAATACCATAAACTGGGTGGCTAACAAACAACAGAAATTTATTTCTCACAGTTCTTGAAGCTGGGAAGTCTAAGATCAAGGTGCCGGTAGATTCACTGTCTGGTGAAGGCCCACTTTCTACTTAATAGGTAATGCCTTGTGGCTGGGGATAAGGGTCTCTCTAGGGCCTCTTTTGTTAGGTCATTAAATATGAAATGTCCAATTTCAAATCAAAAATGTAATTTATTATATCTGAAACAAGAAGCAGTCAAATTAATCAAAGTATGCGCCCAAACTATCAACATAGTTTTGCATCTCAACAGTAGCTTGTTTATGCCAGCAGTGAAGAAGCCAGGAGAGCCAGTGGCAATAAAACCGCGTTTCCATTGGTTGTTGTAAAATGAATATTTTTCCTTGCAAGAAGTGGTTCAAAGCCTGGAAGACATGGTAGTCAGTTGGTACAAGGTCTGGTGAATATGGTGAATGACAGAGAGTTTCCAAGTCCAGCCTCTGTAGTTTGAGCAGCATTGTTTATGCGACATGTGGTCACACTTTGTCTTGCAAGAAGACTGGCCTGTCTCTATTGACCAATCTTGGCTGCTTAATCACAAATATCTTCATCATTGTGTCCAATTGGTTGCAGTAGATATCACTATAATCGATTAGTTTTCACAAAGCTAGAGTGGATAATACCAGGGCTGGACCACCAAACAGACACCATTAGCATTTTTTGATGAATATTCTGTTTTGGTTTCAGCACTTCATCTTTATCCAACCATTGTGCCGAACCCTTGTGATTATCAAAAAGAATCCATTTTTCGTCACATGTGACAATACAGTATAGAAATGGTTCACCTTTATGTCCTGACAGAAAAGAAAGGCAAGCTTCAGGACAATTTCTCTTCTGACGCTCATTTAATTCACGCAGAACCCATCTATCCAGCTACTTTACCTTGCCCATTTGTTTCATATGGTCCAATATTGTTGGAAAAGTAACGCCAAACCTTGTTGCTAATTCATGTGTAGGTCAAGATGGATTTGCTTCCACTACAACTTTCAGCTCTTCATTATCCACCTTGGTCTCAGGTGGCCCACATGGCTTTTCATTTTCAAGATTAAAATCACCAGAACAGAACTTCTTAAACTGTGTACCTGGCACATAGTACACATGTACTGTGCGTTCATTAGCTACATCCTCCCCTAACACTTTGTTGATACTTCGAGCTGTCTTTGCTGCATTGGTTCCACGATGGAACTCATATTTAAAAAATAACATGAAATTTTCACTGATCCATGGTTTCACAAAGATTGCTCTAAAAAAAATCTGAAAGATAATCACAAGCCAAAATGTGCATTTGAAAGACTGAGGATGTATCTTCACAGTAAAAATAAAACAAGAAGTGTCAAAGTGAAATGTCAACTGTCAAATTTAGTATTTAAGGAAATTGGGCATTTCATACTTAATAACCTATAATAAGGGCACTAATCTAATTCATAGGAGCTTTGCCCTCGTGACCTAATCACTTCCCCCAATCCCCACGATCTAATACTATCATCTTGAGGGTTAGGATTTCAACATATGAATTTTGGTGGTATACAAACATTCAGACCATAGTAAGGACTCTGTGTTTACCCCTGCCTTTGTAAAGTTCATTGTAACTGCTTGATTCTTTGGCTATCTCCCAATTTATCCATAAGATTCTTTTTTCTTTTTTTTTGAGACAGAGTCTCACTTTGTCACTCGGGCTAGAGTGCTGTGGCATCAGCTTAGCTCATAGCAACCTCAAACGCCTGGCTCAAGCGATCCTTCTGCTTTCAGCCTCCCAAGTAGCTGGGACTATAGGCATGAGCCACCACGACCAGCTAATATTTTGTTTCTATTTTTAGTTGCCTGGCTAATTTTTTTTCTATTTTTAGTAGAGGTGGGGTCTTGCTCTTGCTCTGGCTGGTCTAGAACTCTTGAGCTCAAGCAATTACACCCGCCTCGGTCTACCAGAGTGCTAGGATCACAGGCGTGAACCACTGCACCCGGCCTGTTCATAAGATTCTTCAAGGCAGAATTTCCTGATGGCAGAGATTATCACAGTGCCTGGCACATAACACACATGCAATAAATAAATGAATAATGAATAGATAGATCATTTATGGCATGATAGAACTGTTATTGCAAAACTGAAACAAAACAAAGCAAGATATAGTGGTGGCAATTATACATCCTATATGTTTTCTCCTCAAATACTCAAGCATACTGGGAATACATAAGTAAATGAGGCATTTGAAGTATAAATGTCTCTTATTCAAAATGGAAATTTGTAATCATTATATATATATATGTGTGTGTATATATACACATTTAAGCAAATGTATTATAAAATACACTTAATGCTACACTTATAAAATACACTTAATGCTACAAGCAAATTATTGCACCAGATTGCACCAGAAAAAAGCAAATTGGTAAATTGCCAAATTAAAAATAATTTGTTTTTGTTTTGCAATTAGGGTCTCTGCCTTACCTTTGAAATAAACCTGTTCACTAATCCTGGTTTATTGAACTATAATCCAGTACCTACTGAATTGAGGCACACTGTGAAATACAAATATATTTTTATCCATCATGGCAGATGCTCTTTGAAACTTGCATAGTGAGGACAGAAGTTCAATCGATGTATTTCCCATTTGTTCTTCTGACAGATAGAAGCCAAATGACACAATGAAAATATCTTCAACTAAGTGTCAAGAGAAAAACAAGTGTTCTAGAGTCCTCTTTCCTACTTAAGATAGCCTTATGACTACAAATGTGTCTCA
Source organism: Microcebus murinus (assembly GCF_040939455.1). Lineage (NCBI taxonomy): Eukaryota > Metazoa > Chordata > Mammalia > Primates > Cheirogaleidae > Microcebus > Microcebus murinus. The sequence continues at coordinate 44,217,397 of NC_134111.1, read as the reverse complement.
CAACATCTCTGAAATTAAGAAATGGAAAAGAAAGACATTTATAAGTGGCTCAGCATGGTGGTAGAAAAAGCTACGAACCCACAGGTGTCCTTGGAGTCCTGTCTTTGTCACTCGTACATAGTTGACCACTGAACCACCTGTTTCCATTTTCTCTTTCTTCATTTAATATACATTTAGTGCTTGGCATTAACTGGCACTGTGTAAGGGGATTCAAAAATGAAACAAGTGGTTCTTATCTAGAGGAATTCAGAGTTTAGTGTAAAAGACAGAAATCCAAATCTCCAATAATGTGGTCTATAGCAGCCCTTCCCACATTTTTATGTGCATAGAAACCACTTCGGGAACTTTTTTAAAATGCAGATTGTGATTCAGTAGGCCTGGACTGAAGCTGGGGATTCTGCATTTCTCCCAGGCTCCCAGGCTGAGATACTGCTGATCAATGACCAGAGTTTAAGGGGCAAGTGCAGTAAGATATAAACAGAGGGATGCTATCGGAGCATGGGAAGAAAAGTAACTAACTCAACCAGGCAGGCTCCACAGATGAAGTAAGAGGGGGTTAAAGAAGGTGAAAGGGAGATATTAAGTGCAATTGAGTAAAGGGAACATTTTATATAGGAAACAAAAGTGTGAATGGTCATGGCATAGGTGTGGAAAAATGATCACACACTGGGTGAGTCATGTGTCAGGGAGACACCAATTTCCAGGAATTACAAGAGTCCACTTGGGAGATGATGAAGGCCTGCATTACTTTAATTGTGTTCGTACGATTATTCATAGTTGAGTTTTGTAAAAGATGTAGTGGAGAGGGCATAATGAAATAAGGGACAGCGAGGATGAAAAAAAAGAAAATATATATTTCTCCCAATATATTTCTGAGGTAAAAAAAATGACAGGACAAAATCCCTGATTGCATGTGTCTGAGGGTAAAGGAGGATAATGTTTATAGCTCAGTGACTGGAGAACAGTGTTGTTTTTATTCAAGATAAGGGATGTAGCAGGAGAAACAGTTTTGGATTTGGTTGGGGAGGTAAAAATGTAGATGAAATGAGTTTAAACATGTAAAATTTAATGACTAATGGACAGATCTTTATGGCCATTCTAAGTCTAAGGATCTATTGTTTTAATTAAAACAATAATTGATCATCTATTAGTAAGACTAGTATCCTTGAATGCTGCATAGAACTGCTAATTTCATTTAGTAATAAATTTTTTAAAATGTTGAGAAAGAATGAACATTTTAGCATCATTTCATGAGTCCCTTCAGGAATTTTCCTTTCTCATTTGTAAATTCTCCTTGTGTATTCCTTAAAGTTGACTGTTATGACTTTTAATATTAGGAGTAATGTTACCAAGGTGATGGAAAGGAATGCCCTAATCTTGCTCTCCTACAGAAACACTGACTTAAAAACAATACACCATCCAAAGAAATCTTTATGAAAATGCTAAAAATCAATTAGGAAGTTGAAGAACTACAGGCCGCCATAAAGGTAAGAACAGCCTCATTGAACAAAAAGAGAAAAGCTGCTCTTCCCCCAAGCTGGTATAGTGATCTGGAGGAAAAGTCCAATGTGCAGCTTCTCCTTTTGGAAGAAGAGAGGATGAGAATGTCCAACATTATAGCTTTTGGGGGATTTTCCCAAGGACCTGATTTCTTTCTCTCCAAACTTGTAGCGTTAACAGGGAACCAGCATACTTTGGATTCCTGAGGACCTCTGAGAACAAAAGAGAGCCCAGAAGATTGTGGCAGTGCCAGAGAACCTGCAGTACTCCAGACAGACACCAGAGAGGGCAAGAGATGACAGATTCTTGAAAAAGAAACTGGCAAACTACTCTCACTGGGATATTACCTGCACTAATCCACAGAAGATATATCTCTATAAAAGGTTTGTCAGGCCACCAAAATCTCTATCCAGGCTGATTGGTATAGGTCTTCCCCTGTACAAAACCAGTCCATAAAGCTTGAAAAGAGGGGCTATGGTTTCAAATGCAAAAATCAAAACAAAAATTAAGGCACACAAAGGATCAAGGAAACATGGCTAAATTAAGGAAATAAAAGAAATTTCCAAAAACCAACCCTAAAGCAACAGATATCTGTGAATTAGCTGACAAATAGTTCAAAATAATCATCTTAAAGAAGCTCAACATGTTACTAGAAAAGACAGATAACCAAACAAAATTAGGAAAATGATGATGAAAAAAATGAGAACATCATCAAAGAGACAGAATCTATAAAAAGGAACCAAACAGAAATTCTGGAGAAGAAGAATAAAATAACTGAATTGAAAAATTCACTAGAAAGAATGAACAGCAGATTTGATAAAGGAGGAGAATGAACCAATGGACTCAAAAACAGATTATTTGAAATTATTAAGAGGGACAACAACAAGAAAAGATTGAGGAAAAGTGAAAGCCTAATGGACTCATGGGTACCATAAAGCAGATGAATATATCCATTATGAAAGTCCCAGAAGGAGAAAGGAGAAGGAATGGGACAGAGAGCTTATCTGAAGAAATAATGGCTGAAAACTTCCCAAATCTGAGGAAAGACATGGACATTTAAATTTAAGAAGCTCAAGGGACTATAATATTCATGAATCCAAAAGAGCCCACACTGAGACCCTTTATAAACTGTCAAAAATCAAAGGCAAAGAGAAAATCTTAAAAGCAGCAAGATCAAAGCAACTTATCACATACAAAGGAGCTCCCATAAGATTATAAGTTGTTTTTTCAGCAAAAATATTACAGGCCAGAATGAATGAAGTATGATGATATACTCAAAGAACTGGCCAAAAAAACAAAAACAAAAACAAACCACAAAAGTCAATCAAGAATACTATACCTGGCAAAACTCTCCTTGAAAAATGAGTAAGAAATAAAAATCCTCTTGGGTGAACAAAAGCTGAGGGAGCTCATCACCATTAAACATTCCTTATAAGAATTGCTAAAGGAAGTCCAAGTTGAAATGAAAGGACACTAGACAGCAAGACAAAAGCATATGAAACTTTAAAGCTCTCTGATAAAGGTAAATATGTAGCCAAATATAGAATCCTATAATACTGTAATGATTGTACATAAATCATTTTTTAATTCAGATACAAAATATATAAGATAAAAAAATAACTAACTAGAAAATCATATTGATGGATACAAGATATAAAAAGACGTAATTTGTGACATCAATAACATAAAATGGGGGGATGTGAAGGAGTAGAATTTTTGTATGTGATTGAAGTCAAGTTGTCATCAATTTAAAATAGATTATTAGAACTATAAGATATTTTATGTAATTCCCATGGTAATTACATAGAAAATACCTATAGGGGATGCATAAAAGAAAATAAGAAAGGAGTCAAAATATGTCGTTGCAAAAAACCAATGAAACACAAAGGAAGGCAGCAAGAGAGAAAAAGAGAGACAAAATAACCACAAGACATACAGAAAACAATGAACAAATGGCACACAAAGATGGGGAACCTGCAGCTTTCAAACTCATTGTATTAATACAAAGCTAATGTTACCCTAATACCAAAATCAGACAAAGTCACTACAAGAAAAGAAAACTTCAGATCAATATCCCTGATGAACATTGATGCAAAAGTCCTCAACAAAATACTAGCAAACTGAATCCAGAGCACAGTAAAAGGATTACACATCATTATCAAGTTGGATTTATTCCTGGAGTGCAAAGATGGTTGAACATAAGAAAACCAATAAATATAATACACCACATTAACAGAATTCTGGCATTTTGATGCTTTCATAATTAGCATTCAATACTGAAGCTTGGCCTTGGTGCCAGGAAGACACTGGTGGTCACTAGGAGGTGAGGCAAACTGGAGAGCATAGGACCCGTGTAAAGGTGTAGTTTTTGTTAGTTTCGGGGGCTTGATGCTATGTGGGAATGCACATCCTTTCTTTCAATATCTTTAAGATCTTCTGATTTTTCAAGAGAGGTAGAAATATGGATTTTTTTTTTTTTTTTTTTTTTTTTGAGACAGAGTCTCGCTTTGTTGCCCAGGCTAGAGTGAGTGCCGTGGCGTCAGCCTAGCTCACAGCAACCTCAAACTCCTGGGCTCGAGCGATCCTTCTGCCTCAGCCTCCCTGGTAGCTGGGACTACAGGCATGTGCCACCATGCCCGGCTAATTTTTTATATATATATCAGTTGGCCAATTGATTTCTTTCTATTTATAGTAGAGACGGGGTCTCGCTCTTGCTCAGGCTGGTTTTGAACTCCTGACCTTGAGCAATCCGCCCGCCTCGGCCTCCCAAGAGCTAGGATGACAGGCGTGAGCCACAGCGCCCGGCCAGAAATATGGATTTTTATTTGAAATATGATCTTACCTAAGTTGGTGCAAATATTTTAAGAATACCATTCAAAGTTACTATGGATTATATGTGTCTGCTATAACGATATGTTGAAAACATAACCCCCAATAACTGTGACTGTGATCTTATTTTGAAATAGGGTCTTTGCAGATACAATCAAGTTAAAATGAGGTCGTTAGGGCGGCCCTAATACAATATGACTGGTACTATTATAAGAAGAAGAAAAAGGAGAAACAAATAGGGAGATCACTGTGTGAAGACTGTGGCAGAGATTGTAGTAATGCACCTATAAGCCAAGGACCTCTAAGGGTGGTGAACATCATTGGAAGCCAGAAAAGTGGGATGGAACACATTCTCCCTCAAATTCCTCAAAGGAACCAACCTTACTGACAACTTGATCTCAGACTTCTGGCCCCCAGAACATGAGACAATACATTTCTATTGTTTTAACTTGTGGTACTTTGCTATGCTATGGCAGACCTATGAAAATAATACCATAGTAAATAAGCATACCTGTGAGTTTTATATGTAGTTTGCCATCGTATAGTATTATGTAATCTTATTACAGATTTTAAAAACCCAAGAATGTATAAAAGTACATATTTTTGGCTATGCTTTTCTGGAATATGGCAAGGTACTTAGTATTATTATCAACATCTCCACCATCTTCTGACCTCTTAACCCAAGAGATGACCAGGGAGTTAAGTAATGGAATTTACTCCGTCAATAAATATTACATGATTACCAGGTGCCAGTTATTAGCCTAGGCACAATTATGATTAAGAGCAGTTCTTTTCCTCAAGAAATTTACTGTTATAACAGCAGTTCTAATATAGTAACTGCAGTGAGGCAAAGAGTCACACTGATTGCTCTGAGAAGACAGAGGAAGAGCACCTAACACCAACAAGAGATTTGCAAAATTATCACAGAGTGAAATGTCAGCTGATTTGTCTTACAATTAGTATACAACAAAACTAAGATTAAAACCCAAACCTCTTCCTACCTTACCACAGTGCTTTGGTTTATTCATCTGCAAAGTGTGGAGATTAAAAAAAAACACCTGAAAGACATTGTCTTGATGTTTGGTCATGACAGACCTTACTTCCATGCCCACCAGAATCTGGTTCTCCCTGTCCTGGACTCATGGAAGACCACATTGCCCTTGCACTTATGTGGAGCATGTTACCAGTTCTGGCCAATGTTGTCAAAGTACGTAAGAGCCAGTGTGTGATTTTTCATGTTCTTGTCCCCTTGCAGGAACTAAGGAGACCATATGTTCTAGACGGTAGAGCTTCCGGCTATGATACTTGAGTCAGCTGGGATCCCCCAGCAACTGTGTGGAATAGGACCTCTGCCAATGCATGATGGAAGTAAATCTTTGTTTTGCTTAGCCACTGGGATCTGAGACTAAATTTTTTACAGTAACTTATCTAAGTCTATCTTTTTTTTTTTTTTTTTTTTTTTTTTGAGACAGAGTCTCACTTTGTTGCCCAGGCTAGAGTGAGTGCCATGGCGTCAGCCTGGCTCACAGCAACCTCAAACTCCTGGGCTCAATCAATCCTCCTGCCTCAGCCTCCCGAGTAGCTGGGACTACAGGCATGCAACACCATGCCCGGCTAATTTTTTGTATATATATTTTTAGTTGGTCAATTAATTTATTTCTATTTTTGGTAGAGATGGGGTCTCGCTCAGGCTGGTTTCGAACTCTTGACCTTGAGCAATCCACCCGCCTCGGCCTCCCAAAGTGCTAGGATTACAGGCGTGAGCCACCACGCCCGGCCTATCTAAGTCTATCTTAACTAATGCACTGATACATAATATATTCTCTACAAATATATTCTTCTTTCCTTAGACAATCCTTTACAAATAATCTTTATATCAGCGGTACCCGACCTCTTTGGCATCAGGGACTGGTTTCATGGAAGACAATTTTTCTTTGGATGGGCGGTGGTTGGGGGGAGGCGGAGCTCAGGCAGTGATGCCCGGCCCTGTTTTCCGGGGTTGGGGACCGCAGCTTTAGATTAAAAAAATAAAATATAGGCTGTGTATTATCCAGCTGCTTACAATATTCTTATTCCAGATCCTGAGACATAGCAAAAGCTGCTATGATCACTGAGAGAGTAATTGTGTACTAAGATGAGCTGAAATAAAAAATCCATTGTCAGAAAAATGTTACCTGTCATTAGAGATTTCTCTCATTTCTCCAAACCAAATTTTTAAGTTTAAAAATAGCAGAAGGACATTATGAAAAAAACACACCATATAAATGCTAAAAATCTCAGCTTGAGGTTTCAGCCACTGTTCTTAACATACCTTCAATGTGTTTTAACTGTCATTACTACAAATATAAGACTTCTAGGAAGGAATCATTCAACAAAAAGAAGTCTTTGATTTTCTCCACAAATGAGGAGGAAGATGAGAGTAAATATAATTCCAAGTTTTATGCTAAAAACAAATCTAAATGCTTTTGCCTGGGACTCAATGTCTTGATGATATGTTCTCATTTGCTAACCAACCGCATTTCCCACTTTTTCCCAACATAGACTCCATTTAATTATCTCTTCAAAGTCCACAGACAATCCATATTCATTCATTCTTTATGCTTTTATCCATTTGCCTGAAATACCCTGCTCTATTACTTGGAGAACAAGCTCTGGATCTACTTACTTCCTGTAGTTGCATTTTGTCCTCTAGGATTCAAAAATGTTCTTTATGCCTAGTCATGTCGTTTCTTTTATGGTCTCCAAGAATAGGAATCATTTTTTTTTACACTTCACCTCCTTATCCCCAAAACTCTGGCACAGTACTGAACACACCACCAGTCAATATTAATACATTCTTCTTGGTTGATTGGTTTGTGAGTGCAGGTGGGGATGGATGGGTAATGGAGTGTGAACAGGGAGAGTGGAACATTGAAGTGGGTTTAGCTAAAAACTGAAGCAAATCAGTCTCTGGGGTGGGGGGCTTAAAAATCATCTTCCTTGGGTTTTTTTTTTTTTTAAGCTTGAGTTTTACCAATTAGTGACCATTTAACACTAGGCTTACCACAACCATCCCACAGAGAATGAAAGTATGCAGTGGGACACTTCAAAAACTTTCCTGCTTGGAAATAGCTCCATGTGGCTGAAGAAAAAGACCTTATGAATGATACTGTTTATAATTTAAATGTTAAGCACTGCATTCTCTGTTATTGGGTCCACTTTTGAGAAGCAGATACATGATCCCCAGATACAATGTATGTTTTATGTCATTTCACCCAAACTGTCACCCAAGTTATAGATGCAGCTCAAAAAGCTTTTATGTAACAATGAAGTTTTAGTTAGTTACTAGTGTTGTGGTACATCCTCACGTAAGTACATTAGTACCAGTGAGTAAAAAGATTTAAGATGTTTGGGTGGGTTTTTCTCAGCTGCTTAGCTGTACAACAATATATTGTATTCTATCGAGATTGTTATTTTGAGATATATTATGTTAAAATAAGTGTTGAATTAGATTTGATGTTCCTAAAAAGGAACGGTCACATGGTAGAGTCAGGGTCATGAACTGAGCTGCTTGGGTAAAAGTAGAGGAGAAAGAGGTATGGAGGGAGCTATTCAATTGAGCTCAGGTGATTCATTTAATAAGTACTTCTTTTTTTTTTGAGATAAGAGTCTCGCTTTGTTGCCCAGGCAAGAGTGAGTGCCCTAGCATCAGCCTAGCTCACAGCAACCTCAAACTCCTGGGCTCAAGCAATCCTCCTGCCTCAGGCTCCCGAGTAGCTGGGATTACAGGCATGTGCCACTATGCCCGGCTAATTTTTATATATATATATATATTAGTTGGCCAATTAATTTGTTTTTATTTTTATAGTAGAGACAGGGTCTTGCTCAGGCTGGTTTTGAACTCCTGACCTTGAGCAATCCACCCGCCTCAGCCTCCCAGAGTGCTAGGATTACAGGCGTGAGCCACCACGCCTGGCATAAGTACTTCTTGACTGTCAGGAGCTCTTCTAGGCACTGAGGAAAACTAGGCAGACTTGCTCTCTGTGACCATGGAGCACATATTCCATTAGGGGAGATATTACAGATAAGAAACAAATGAAAAAATAATCAAGATAGCTTCAGGAAGATGTAAATGCTATGAAGGAAATAAAACAGGGTGAGGTACCAGGGGGGCAAGGAAAGGGTTGTTGAGCAAAGGCTCTCTGGATAGGTGACATGTGAGCAGAGGCTTAAGTGACAGAAAGGGGACAGCTTTTCCCAACGTGGGGAAAAAGTGTCCCTGCACAGGCTTTTTGGCTTTTAATGGAGTGAGCTCAGCATATTTGTGTTTGAGGAAAGGTAGGAAGACCAGCATGACAAAGAAGTAATGGCGGAGGGGATGACACAGGCAAGAATGGTATGGGGCAGGGCCGTGGCAAGGAGTTTGGGCTTTGATTTCATGAAAGATTGGACCCCTCCCTTCCTGTTTTATTGTTTTTGGTCGTACCTGCACGCATTCTGCCTTTGTTGTTCACCTGTTCCTATTTGGTAGCTTCAGATGCATGTTTTCTTCCTTTTCTGGTCCTGGCAGCTGTCCTGAGGAATCTGTCATCTTTTAAACAGGAAGGTTTAATGTCTTTGAGGGATTATTTGGAGAAAACACACGCTCTGTGACTCATTAGCTGTTCCTTATAAAGTATACCTGGTCCTTCTCACTTGTGACTATCTTGCAACAAATAGTGTACTAGTTATGAAACTGAAACCTAAACATGGGGATGGGTAAAGTGATGTGACTTTTACAAACTTTATGGAACATCTTGTGATGTTGGTGCCTGGGCCATTTTATCCATGTGGCCCAGTAGGCCCGGTTCCTAGCACCCAAAATGTTTTTAGCAGTGCATAAAAATGTTTTAATTTCTTTTAAATAAGAAAGTTTCTTTTAAAATAAGAAAAAAAAGAGCTTTTAGGTTGAAGAAAACAAGTAATATTAATATATTCATCTTTATACTAATGCAGTCATAAATATAATTTTAAATATTTTTATGGAGCAAGGGGCCCTACCAAAGCAAAAGTGCCTAGGGCCTGGGAAGTCAGAATGCCACCCTTGTTGGTGCTTATATGATGACAGATACTAAGGTACTATTTTCTCTTCAATACAATTATTACTATCATAGAAATACATTTTATTTTGTTCATTCCAGTTTATTAAATTAGTAGACTCTAAACTCTTTGAATAATAAACTCCTAATAGAGAAAAACTTCTGTGTATCTTATAGGTATATATATACTTATAAAATATATACCTCAACTACTATGCAATTATATCGTATGAAGTATAACATATACATAGTTATAAATATATAAATAGAAAATTTTAAAGACTAGATTAAAAACAAAAAATATGTTTAAATAGTGTTATTAATGATATATGAAATCTTCTTTGTGCTTAATAAAATTACTAATTTATTTAGTGAAAGCAATCTAATTGCATATGCTGAATTTTTATGAAAATCTTACTTTAATATTTTGTGATCTGAGAGTTTAAAGGTTCAGCTTCTTAAACTTGATTTAAAGGCTATCATAGCTGAAAGTAATACTTTACAAAAGTCTGTATATTCTAATGGAAAGGGTACATTAAGGGTAGTACTTAGTAAATCATGACACTAATTTTTCAGTTCTATCTAACAATTATGCAAATGTTTTATGGAAATTCATCAATTTAGCATCTTCTTAGATACCAATCACTTGTTTTTCACACCTAATGAGAAGCTGTTGCATTGTTGCTATATTTTTAGCAAGGAGCTCAAGATCCACTGGAAATCTTTCATTCAAAACATTTTTACATAGATAAAAAATGTAACCAAGTTTTTTGTTGTTGCTTTGGCTTTGTATTTGTTCGTTTTTAGAGACTGAGTCTCACAATGTTGCCCAGGCTGAACTCGAAATGCTGAGCTCAAGCGATCTTCTTGCCTTAGCCTCCAGGAGTAGCTGGGACTACAGGTGTATGCCACTGCACCTGGCTTAAGCTTTTACATTTTTTAAAATTAAGGACCAGTTATGAGAATGTTTACTCAAACTTCTTAAACAGGGGGAAAAAAAAAAAAGAAAAAAAAAAAAAAGAGAATGTTTATAGGTGACATATTTACATATGCTGCTAAAATGGAGCAAAATCACTTAACAATGGAAATGTTTCTAAAGATTTATTTTCAAAATGAATTTTGTGAGTTTCTCTCAAAAAATAGTGAATCATTCATTGATAAAACACCAGCTTTATCCTGATGGTATGGATTAAAATATGTCTTTTAAAAAAAAACAACGTATCTATAAGGTAGCATTCTCTGAAGACCTACCTGTCACTGCAGCCACCTTCAGCACTTTTGAGCACTTATCTAATTAGCAAAAGAAAAATGTATGACTCATCTTTTTTTAAAATTTACTTTTACTTTTTTCTTTACCAAACAACCAAACAGATAAGTGTATAACTCATTTTTTTATTTCTACAACCACTTCAAGTACTTTGGCAAGATAACCAGTAGAATAAAACTGTTTCGTAGTCATTGTCTTCCTCATTACAGAGCATTTAAAGGTTACAATAATGAAAATGATAAATGTTTAAATGTACTTAATGGGACAGGGAAATTGAAATACATGACAAAACAGTAAAAGGATACTCGAGACTTATGGAATAATTCTCAAAGAGCCTTGGCTCTTATGATATGCCCTCAGTATACAGTAAACACTTGGGGTGACACGGGTTTCCTAATATACATAGACAGTGAGGGGTGTCAGTGTTGATATCTATTAATATATTAATGGTTGGTAAAGCTCAATTTCTTTTCTATTTTTTAGGCAAGAAATAACTACAAATAGGATGCATGATATTTTCATCTTGAGCTATAAGAAATTATTTCATTTTGGAGACCACTCTGTTAAATTGCCATTGGGTGTTTCTCATCTTTTTTTTTTTTTTAACTTTTTATTCTAGTTGTCTTCCCCTAGTGTAATAGCTACTATGACATTGATTCCTTTTCTTATTTTTGCCAAACAAAATGTTAACAAAATGTTAAATGATAACAAGACCAAATAAACATAGAAATTATAGATACCTTCTAAATCATCTATACATTTAGGCAGATTATTTTGAGAGTTTCTCATATCAATTGAAATTAATAATAGAAGTTAGTTAAAAAAATATTTCTGCAATTAAAAAGAAGGTTTACAAAGCTTCTATTATTATTCAGAATAAACAAATTAGATTAGGAGAAAATATTCAAAAGCTATGAAATTATATAATCTCATTAAGATGAAGCAAGCAAGTTTTGATTTTCAGGAATGAAGTTATTTTTTTCACTTACTTTTTGTATTTTTTAATAAAAGTATCACATACTGAAACAAAAGAAATATGCTGTGTGCTTATCAACCAAAAATATCAAAAGATAGAAGAGTATTTCTGTGCCTTTAGCTTTATAAAAAGATGGAGAAGCCTCTTTATGTTAAGTTGGAATTTTTAAAAAGTAAAATGACATTATCTAACATATTAAAAATTGGAAACCAGAGGGAAAAGAGGGATTTGTATTTCAGAGACAAAGTATTAGAAAGATAAAAGAGCATATTAATAGTTGAGATAAGGTCAAACAATTAATTGACTTTATTTTCAGTTCAAAGTCTACTATAACTCCAATTGCTAGTAATTCAATTCTGAAATTTGGCTTAAGTATATTCCTAAATGTTTTATAGTAATAATTTACTAGAAATCCATTGTCCATGAGTATTGCCTAGGCCTTGCCAACCTGCTTTTACTCAAAAAGGGTACAGGGGAGGCCTGGAAAAATAAACCAGGTTTGAAGTAGCATTTTACAAATATTTCAAACCTTTGTAGGAAAGGTTTTAAAAGTCAATGGTCACAAAAAAAATTCTATTCAGCTCATCAAATTTGCCTTGGCCTAAACCATATTTACCAACTTAGTTCCTCCTAGCTTTTTTCATCATATTCTATCATTAAATTAAGACAGTAGTTCTCAGTCTTGAAGCTAGCAGAAATAACCGCTTGAGGGAAGTAATAACTACCTACCTCTTCGACCACACCTTCTCTGTCTATTTTGAGGCTTCTTCTTCCTCCTTCTGCCCCCTGAATGTTCCTGCCTGAGGTTTGTTCAAGTCTTTACTTTTCATAATCTTGTCTCTGATAATCTTTTACTCCATGATTTCAATTCCTGCCTTTCTGCAGAAGAATCCCTAATAGGTGACTCTAGCTGAGACTTTTCAGACTGACAAGCTGACATTCCAGCTTCCTTTTGCTCATCTCCTTTCAGATATATTATAAGCAATGCAAAACCAAAAGCATGATCTTCCTACATTCTCAGTTTAAACCCTCCATTTCTGTTAATGCTCCATTCCCCTACCTTGTCTTGAAGCTTTTGTGAATTCTCCCTCTCCTTCCCTGACGTCTCACCCTCACTATATCACATACACTGTTTTTTTTTTTTTTTTTTTTTTTGAGACAGAGTCTCACTTTGTTGCCCAGGCTAGAGTGAGTGCTGTGGCGTCAGCCTAGCTCACAGCAACCTCAATCTCCGGGGCTCAGCGATCCTTCTGCCTCAGCCTCCCGAGTAGCTGGGACTACAGGCATGCTCCACCATGCCCGGCTAATTTTTTGTATATATGTATATATATATATATATATATATATATATATATATATAATTTTTTTTTAGTTGGTCAATTAATTTCTTTCTATTTTTGGTAGAGATGGGGTCTCGCTCAGGCTGGTTTCGAACTCCTGACCTTGAGCAATCCGCCCACCTCGGCCTCCCAAAGTGCTAGGATTACAGGCGTGAGCCACCGCGCCCGGCCACATACACTGTTTTTAATAACTTCTTAATTAATCTCTTACTTCCAGTTGAGGAACATGTCAACTTAAGTCATCATTCTAAAGCATGGCTTTGATCATGTTTTACATGTTCCTTATAAACCTTTATTTGCTTCTGATTATGTATAGAAGGATGTTTAGATTGCTTCATCTAGCATTCAAGAATTTAAAGATCTGTCAAACTTTTCCAGGTTCCCCATCCATCACCCTATAACTTACAGCATATACGTTAAAATAGAACTTTATTACATAGTATTTCCCCAATATAGCATGCAATATCTTGCCTTTTCGCATTTTGCTGATATTGTATATCCTGCCTCTAGGGCGAAATACTACATAAATTATATATTTTTTTCAAAAAGTTTTATCTCATGGCTGTAGCTAGCTATGATGTTTATTCCAATGGCTACCATGATGTCATGGAAAGGGCAGAGACTTTGGAATTCTATACAGCTGGGTTCCAAAGTCGTTCTGTTAGCTTTGTGATAATAGGAAAGTTAGTTAACTACTGTAAATCTTGGTTTTCTTATCTACAAAATGGGTGTAAATACAGCTTGCCAAGTAGTTCAAAAGAAACCCTGTGTGGTGTGATTAATGTCACCAGGAGGGAAACAGGAAGATGGCTCCCAAGGAGTCTGAGAAAGTAGAATTTTCACTCATTCAAATACATCAAATGTCTACTATGGATGAAACAATTTAACATACAGAGTAATGAGCAAGACAAACACAGTCCCTGCTTTCCTGAAGCTAAGAGCCTCGTTACCTCAGCCCAGAGTCTCGTCCTCTACTTTGATCACTCCAGAAACTTGATCTAGAAGAGATTGAGTTAATGTGTATGACTCCTGCATACAAAACCCTTGAGACTAATATTTGCAACCAGAATCATATTTTTTTTATTTATAATGAAAATGTAACTGTCAAACAAATTGACCCCTCAGCATTCATCTAACCAAGTTTCCATATGAAATCAGAATGAAAAAGGGAAAAGATTCAAATATTGGATGGATTTGTGCTATGATAGCCAGATGGGTCAATTTCCAAAAGAGAAAGATAGATTTTCTTTGTTAACACATGTTTAGAGAGAGATGACATCTAGAACATTAAGCCCAAGAGAGGCCCTCTCCTGTTTTCCTCTATTTCCCGAAGAATTTGCAGAAGGGGTTCCCAAATATTCCTGTGGATCTTAAAGGTAGGAATGGAATGGAAATTTTTCTTACAGATCTCTGCACAAAGTGTTATCTCATGGTGAGGCTGAGAGTATTGCTGAGAGGAAGAGAAAGAATTCTGAACTAAATGTTGAGCAGGACTTATGAATCCTCGTGCGGCAAAGAAAAATCACTGGATAAGAGAGAATGAACTCCACTGAGTATCTGCCATTAGGCAAAGTAGCAGCTCAGAGTCAAACACTAGATTTCAGTGGTAAGCCAAAAGAAGTGCCATTATTTCCATATCTGTTTTAAGTTGTGGATTATCCTCCTATAAAGTTATGTGTTTGTTAATATATAATCTAAATTTCTTATAGTATGAGGCAAGGTTTTCTATTAGAACCCCATACCGTATAGAAAATATATTCTGAATTAGCACATAAGAAAGAAACGAATGACCCATCTCCCTTTTGAGAGAGATGTTTAGGGGTTGGAAGAGGACATGAGAAATGAAGGCCTTAGATAGCACGAGGCTTAAGTAGTACTAGGTTGGCATCAGAAGGGAGGTTGAAATTTTATTTCTATCTTCCTTCTATCCCTTTGATATTTAAGTGTCCAATAAAAGAGAAATCCCTAAGACCTATTGGCTGGGCATGAGTGGAAAGGAAAATATAGAGTCAAAATAGCCTTACAAAAATAGTTTTTCTCTGGTTTTGTCCACCTTCATTCTGCAGGCCATTTAGCCACTCAAAAACTGTATAGTATTTACTAATAATTATAAGCTGTTAACTTTTATTATTATATGTCCATATATCCATCACTAACTAGGTTTATTCCAAAAAGGATTTGAGGTGGCTTGCACACATACAGCAAGATAACAATAAAAATAACAGAAACAATAAAAATATACAGAAGGAAGTCAAGGTCAATGCTGAGAATAAGGAAAGGAAAATAAACTAAAGCCAAGGGTATTATTCATCCACAGAACACAGGATTTAGAGATCTGTGTATTTGCTGTAAATGGGGTACAATAGTGACACTGAGCTTTCTTTTTTTTTTTTTTTTTTTTAGTATTTTTTTTTTTTTTTTTTTTTTTTTTTTTTTTTTTTTTTTGAGACAGAGTCTCACTTTGTTGTCCAGGCTAGAGTGAGTGCCGTGGCGTCAGCCTCGCTCACAGCAACCTCAAACTCCTGGGCTTGAGTGATCCTTCTGCCTCAGCCTCCCGAGTAGCTGGGACTACAGGCATGCGCCACCATGCCCGGCTAATTTTTTATATATATATCAGTTGGCCAATTAATTTCTTTCTATTTATAGTAGAGACGGGGTCTCGCTCTTGCTCAGGCTGGTTTTGAACTCCTGACCTTGAGCAATCCGCCCGCCTCGGCCTCCCAAGAGCTAGGATTACAGGCGTGAGCCACAGCGCCCGGCCTGAGCTTTCTTATATAAGCATTTGATCTTTGCAGGTATATTCTGATTTCCTCAGAAAATCCAAATTCCTTAGAACATGAAGCCAAAAGAGAATCTGTAGGGAAGGAGGAATACATTAACATTTTTAGGTATACTGTTCTATTTCCTTAGGTCTAACACTATGGTGCATTGCTAGTTTAAAAATTGTTACCTGAGATTTTTCAATTCCAGTAGAATGTTCCTTAGGGAATTTTCATTTTCATTTTATCTTGCCACTATCCCAACATCCCAATCTTTTTGCTTTTGCTTCATTTTATCTTTTTAAAACCTAATCCTGGTGTTTCTTTAAGGCATTCATTCAAAGGCTAGTCCTTGCATCTACTGGCATTGCTGTTTAAAATAAGAGATACCTAATTTGTTCATATTTCAAAAAAAAGTCAATGAGAAGGGAATTAAACCCAGCCACTGAATGTAATAAAAGTTGAGATATGAGCTATCTATACTTTACACTTTCCTATTAAAAGTTGGTGGTAGGATCACTAGGAGCCATCCAGAGTTCAGACATCTAAAAGCATGCACAGTTTGATCTAATAAAGGCAAGCATGTGCAGGTGCATTGAGAGGCACTCACTAAAAGTTGTGCTCCCAGGGTTGGAGAATAAAGCACACTCCCTGGGCTACTGTTGTGGTTTACTTTTCCTCTTTAAAATAAATGATATTCTACTGAATGTACTCCGAAAAGTGTCAGACTGACAGTTTTAGAGCCCCAAACTTTTTTGTCAAACAAAGCAATAGCAGCACAGTCGGGAATAGTACAAACTTGTTGAAAAATTAGTATTAGCAAGAATTAAGGGACTTAATTGGACATTATGAGAATTTATAAGGATGCTGACATTTTTACATGAATCAAGTTGAGCATCTAGAGGTTGTGTAGGAGGTAAATGAATAAATTCATAAGAAGTGTAGGTAGCTTTGCCTGTTAATGAAAACATATCTCTCCTAGAAGATTCATTTTTAATTAGGCTCAAAGATTTGAAATGGCCATTTATAGGAGAGGGCCACTTATCAGAAGATAATGGGATCTCCAGTAGATTGTGCTCCTATAAAATAGGGCCTTTACCAGTTGGCCACAACACTACCCTCCTATCTTAGAGGAACTAAAATTGTTATCATTATTCCCCTATGCTTTGTGGACTTTATTTTCTGAAAGCCACTAAAAAAATGTATGGCCCCTAAGTAAGTCAGAATATGCTTTTAAGGCTTTTCTACAATTAAAAATTGCTTTGCGGCCAGGTGTGGTGGCTCACGCCTGTAATCCCAGCACTCTGGGAGGCCGAGGCTGGTGGATTGCTCGAGGTCAGGAGTTCGAAACCAGCCTGAGCAAGAATGAGACCCTGTCTCTACTATAAATAGAATGAAATTAATTGGCCAACTAATATATATAGAAAAAATCAGCCGGGCATGGTGGCGCATGCCTGTAGTCCCAGCTACTCGGGAGGCTGAGGCAGGAGGATTGCTTGAGCCCAGGAGTTTGAGGTTGCTGTGAGCTAAGCTGATGCCATGGCACTCACTCTAGCCTGGGCAACAAAGTGAGACTCTGTCTCAAAAAAAAAAAAAAATTGCTTTGCTAGGATACCTAGCCATAAGCTAAGGTGCAAAAGAAATCCTGTTTTAAAGGAATAATATAGAGAATAGGATAAGATTTGATGAAAATGCTCTCTCTGGAGCATTTGTTAATTTTAGGGGATGGCTGAAGGCTGAGCAACCATTTTTAAACACTTGTAGGGACTCTGAGGGTAGGAGGAAGGAGTACTGGTTAACACCTCTTGATTTCGGTTAGGTCACCAAAGGCTGTACTCTAGGACTAACAGTGAACAGGAAGGAGATAAGTCTTTAGAGGACCTAGAACTTAGCTTTGAGTTATCTCCAGATGAGGTAACTCTAGACTGCTAGTGCTTCTAGGAAGCAGAGGGAAGAAAATATAATCCTTCCTTATAGGAGGCTAGCATCATCCTAGGCCTCCAATTATTTCTAAAAATTATTTTGTGAATCATTGTCAGGCAAGCAATAAACATTAATAACCAGGTGCCCAAAGAGATAATATGGCATGATAAAAGTCTAGCAGAAATGGCAGACCTGTGGGAAATGACCCACAGGGGCTTCAAATATAGGAGTTATGAGACACATAACACCTAAATAACACCTGATTGTTTTTCAAGGAGATAAGACACAAAATTGAAAATTTCAGTGGATAGTCAGAAATGAAAAATAGATTAACCAATAATTGTGTACCAATGGATGGGTTTATTAACATCCTGGACTCACCTGAAGAAAGATAAGCCAGGAAAAGTACCTAGAATAAGGCATGCAAAATATAAAAGTTAGTGCTACATGAGAAAAAATAGAGGACAAGAGGAGCACAGTGATAAGGTCTAAAATATGTATAATTGGAATCCCAAAAAGAAGAGAGAGGAAGGGGAGGAAGCACTATTTTAAGAGATAATGGGTAAAAATATTTGTAAATTGAAAAAAAAAATATGTCACAGATTCCAGAGCACTTATAAACTTCAAGAAGAATAAATAAAAAGAAATCCTTACCTAGGTAAGGAGCAGTAAAGCTGCTGAAAACCAAGAAAAAGGAAACCTTAAGAGTAATGGGGAAGGCAGATTACTTTCAAAACAAATTAGGCTGACATTTGATTTCTCAATACAAACAATGGAGCCAGAGCAATGAAAGAAATGTATTCAAAGTGTTGATAGAAAGTAGTGCCAACCAGTAATTCTATACCCAATGAAAACTTCCTTTAAATATAAAAGTTAGTAAAAAAATTTTTGACAAAGTCCAATACTTCTTCATAATAAAAACACTCAAGAAACTAGGATTAGAAGTGAACTTTTTCAACTTGACAAAGGGCGTTTATGCCAAACCAAACAGTGAATATAATACTTATGCTGAAAGATTGAATAGTTTCCCCATAAAATCAGAAAAAAGACAAGAATATCAGTTCTTGACAATTCTATTCAACACCGCATTGAACATTGTACCAGAGATTATAGTCAGGGCAATTAGAAAAAGAAAGAAGAAAGAAAGAAAGAGCATCAGGAGTGAAATGAAGAACTAAAATTGTCTCTGTTTGCATACAACATAATCTTATGCATAGAAAATCTAAGGAATCCACTATAAAGCAACAACAACTAAAATGAACTATTAAAATGAATAAATGAGTTAGGCAAGGTTACAGGACACAAGATCAATTTATTTCTATATAGTAAATTTTATTTCTAAACAATTTCTAAGATTTCTTTCTCAAATAAAATTTATTTCTAAAAATCAATTTTATTTCTATAAAAACTAAGAATGAACAATCTGAATATGAAATGAAAACAATTCCATTTACATCAAAAAGAACAAAATACTTAGGAATAAATTTAAGAAAAGAAATACATTTATAATCTGAAAATTACAAAACATTGTTGAAAGAAACTAAAGAAGACATAAGTGAATGAAAAGATATCCCATGCTTGTGGATTGGAAGATTTACTGTTGTTAAGAGGACAAAACTCCCTAAATTGAGCTGCAGATTCAATGTAATTACTACCAAAATCCTTGCTCTTTGAATTAACTGACAAGCTAATCTGAAAATTCATGACAAAATTCAAGGGACTCAGAATAGCTTCAATAATCTTAAAATAGAAAAACAAAGTTGGAGGGCTCACAATTCCTGATCTCAAAATTTTAAAACTTACTACAAAGCTACAATAATAAAAATTGTATGGTATGGCATAAGAATAGACAGATTGATGAACTAGAATTGAGAGCCAGAAATAAGTCCTCATATTTATGGTCAATTGATTTTTGACAAAGGTGCCAAGGCAATTCAATGGAAAAAAAATAGTGTTTTCAATAAATAATGCTGGGACAACTGGATATACTCATTAAAAGAAAAAATTTGGACTCCTTCCTCACATTATACACAAATATTAACTCAAAGTTTTTCATAATATAATATAAATGTAAGGGCTAAAACTATGAAACTCTTAGAAGAAAAAGTATAAGAGTAAATCTTTGTGATAGTGTTTTAGGAAAAGCCATAGATATGACAACAAAATACCAAGTGTCAAAAGAAAAATATAAATTGTACTTTATCAAAATTAAAAGGTTTTGTGATTTAAAAATATCAAGAAAGCGAAAAGACAACTCACCAAATGAAAGAAAATATTTGCAAACCATAAATCTGGTAAGAACTTATATTAAAATACATAGAGAACAATTAAAATCAATAATAAAAAGACAAATAACTCAATTTAAAAATGGGCAAAGGATCTGAATAGACATTTCACTAAAGAAGATATAAAAATGGCCAACAGGCACATGAAAAGATGCTCAACATCATTAGCCATCTGGGAAATGCAAACAAAACCATAACGATATACCACTTGGCACCCACACAAATGGCTATAATCAGAAATACAGACAATAACAAGTGTTAGTCAGGACTTGGAGAAATTGGAACCCTCATATATTGCTAATGGAAAATTAAAGTGGTACAGACACTTTGAAAAACATTCTGGCAGTTCCTCAACTGATGAAATGTAGAGATATCACATGACCCAGCAATTCCAAAGAGAAATGAAAACATATGTCCACACAAAAACTTGTATACAAATGTTCATTGTGGCCCTATTCACAATAGTCAAAAAGTGCAAACAATCCAAATGTCCATCAAGTGATGAATGTGTAAGCAAAATGTATGTTCAAATAATAGAACATTATTCTGCACTAAAAATATAATAAAGTCCTGATACATGCTACATGTATAGACTTAAAAACTTTTGCAAAGTTAAATAAGCCAGTCATAAAAAAACCCACATATTATATGATTCGTTCCATATTAAATGTCCAGAACAAGCAAATCTATAGAGATAGGAAATAGATTAGTGGTTACCTAAGGCTGGATAGTTTGGAGTAAAATGGAGAGTGATTGCTAATGGGAATGGGTTTCATTTTGGTTTGATGAAAATGTTCTAAAATTGATTGTGATGTTGGTTACACAAGCATCGAATTGCACATTTTAAATGGTGAATTGAATGGTATATGAACTATATTTCCATGTAGTTGTAAAATATAGAAAAAATGAAGATGAAATATAGACATTTTCAGACAAAATAGATGATTAGTCATCAGCAGACTCACCAATAGAAGAAAGATAACTGTAGAGTTAATGACTTCAGAAAGAATGAAGACCAACACAAAGGTAAATATGAGTAAAACCAAATGAGTATTGATTGTGTGAAACAATATTAATAATATCATATGAAGATATAATACACATGCATGCGGGCAGAGATTAATGTACACAACAGTGGCATGGAAATTGAGAGGAGGGTAAATAGAGATAAAGTGTTTAAGATCCTTGCATCATCTGGAAAGACAGTAAAATTACTAATAAACAAATGTTGATAAGCCAAGAATATAGGTTGTAATCTCTGGTATAAACTAAAAGAATGGTAAAAATGCATGTTACTTTCAAGTTAATAAATCAAGAAATAGATGGCAATAGATTCAAGCTAAGTAATTTGAGGTGAGTTTAATAAAGCAGCTCTTTAGAAAGATGTGAGGAAGTTTAAACAAAACAAAATACAACAAAAAATATGTCAAGAATGATGAAGCGTCTGAGATTTTACTCAACTTGCAAGCTGACAATTGTCCTGCTAGTTTCATAATTATTCTGCTAGTTTCTTGTGGCAGAAGACACAGGCTCCTGGGTCAGAGACAAAGGACAGTTTATTGCTCACAGCAATAGTAGTAGCCAGAATATCAGCATTGGTGCAGTTCTCTGGGCCTCAATTCCAATAGGGGTTACATGAAGAGGGTCAAGTAACACATGCACACGTAGTGGATTGCATTGTAGGAAAGGAACCATGCAGGGAGGAGGAAAAGTGAATAAATATCCTAACTTCATATTCTTCCCACTGTTCAGTCTTTTTCTGGATCCTTCCATTGAACAAACCCAAATAGAAGTCAGAGAGCGAGGAAACAGTTTGGTATCAGCTGTAAAGCAGATCTTCCTGGGGCTTAGGGCAGGGTTGAGAAGGACTGAAAGTAGATATCTCTGATGGGACAAATGGATGAGCAGAGGTGACAAAATGGAATAACAAAATAATCCAAGAGAAGATAAGAAAGGAGGGGTAAAGGGACACAACTGGATAGACAGAGATAATACTTAATGGAACAGCAGATTTAACCCAAAATGTTTGTGAATGTTCATTAAAAGCAATGATTGTCTGAGTGGATTAAAAAAACCAAATTTAGCAAAAAGCTCTAATCATATGTCATTTATAAAAGCATAGAGATATAAAAATATTGACAGCAAAAAGTATGGAAAAAGATGTACCATAAAACATCAGCCAAATTGTGCTAATATCAGGCAACGGCTTGATGGCAAAAAAGTTTTTAGAGATAAAGTAGGACATTTCAAAATGTTAACTGCTTCAATTTACCAAGGAGAAGACCCAGTAATTCTAAATTTATATAATAATATGCTAAAATTTAGCCCTAAAAATATAGCCTCAAAATATATAAAGCAAAAATAGAACATACAGGCCAGGTGCAGTGGTTCATGCCTATAATCCCAGCACTTCGGGAGACTGAGGCAGGAAGATTGCTTGAGATCAGGAGTTCAAGGATACAGTGAGCTATGAT
This sequence comes from Microcebus murinus, assembly GCF_040939455.1. Lineage (NCBI taxonomy): Eukaryota > Metazoa > Chordata > Mammalia > Primates > Cheirogaleidae > Microcebus > Microcebus murinus. The sequence goes on along the minus strand of NC_134111.1, from coordinate 44,194,987 downwards.
CACACCACTGCACATATGGAGCAAAAGTAATAAATCCATAATCATAGTTAAAATTTTCACTATAAAATTTATCAGGCAATGATGTAACAAATAAAAAATCAGTAAGAATATTGAGAATTTAAACATCGTAGTTAACACATTTGACCTAACTGATCTACATATGGAACAATAAATTAAACAATTGCAGAAAACCCCTTGTTTTCCAGCATACACAGAATATCATAAAAATTGGCCATATTCTGGGCCATAAAGCAAGTTTCAAAGGATTGAAATCATATAACATACATTCTGTGATAACAAGGTAATTAAATTATCTAGTAAAAAAAGAACAACACAAAAAAATGACAGCTAGAACATTCTCTATCATAATGGAAAATATAAAATACTTTGAACTGAATAATAATGAAAATACAACATAGTAAAAATTGAAGGATACAATTAAATTCATATCCGGAAGGAAACATATGTCTTTAAATGAAAATATTAGAAAATAAGAAAAAATAAACATCAATGAGCTGTAAGCATCAATGTCAAAAATTTAGAAAAAAAAGGGAGAAGGAAAAAGAAATTAACAAAACAGACCATAAATAGAAAATTAGGTCATTCTTGAAAAACTTAAAATACTGATAAACTCTGAGGAATATAATTGAGAAAGAAACAGAAAAGGCACAAGTATCCAATGTCAGGAATAAGAATGGGCAGCACAATAAATCAATCCTTCATATGTTAAAAAGTGAAGAGGAAAACATTAATAATTTTCTGCCAAAACATTTAAAATTTAGATGAAAGAGATAAATTCCTAGAAATTACTATTTGTCAAAATTGACAATAGAAAAAATAAGTATTCAGAATAGTCCTATAACTATTAGATACCAATATTTAGTCATTTATTAAAAACATTTCCACAAAGACAACTAAAGGTCCTGATGACTTTACAAGCAAATTTTATCAACTATTAAGTGAGAAACAACACCAATGTTATATAAACTCTTCAAGAAAAGAAAAAGAGGGAACACTCTCCATTTCTAATGAGGCCATCATTACCCTATACCAATATCTCATAAGAATATTATGAGACTGATGTGCTGCTGGCTGTACTAAGATGGCAACAATCATAAGAATATTATGAGAAAGGAAAATTTAAGGCCAATCTCATTCATGAAAATAAGTGCAAAAATTTATCAGCAAAACATTAGCAATCTTATAAAAAATATTTAAAAAAGAATGAGTAGGGTTTAGTCTATGAATATAAGTTTAGTTTACATTCTAAAAACTCAACATAATTCTTTAATAGAATGACACATAAAAGCCATATAATCAACTCAGTAGAGACAGAAAAATGGTTTAATAATATTCAATATCCATTTGTGATAAAAATTTTTGGCAAACAAGGAAAATGAGGGAACACTTCTCCCTTATCTGATGAAGGATATCTATGATAAAGATAGGAGACTATTGTATTGAATGCCTATTCGAGATCAGAACTAAGACTAGGATCTGTGCTATTGATAATCTTGAAGGATCACAAACTTGAAGAAGAAAAACAGAATGAAAAGCATTGCTCCACCAAATATCAAGACTTGTTATAAATCATAGTAATTAAGGCAATGTGATATTGGCATAAATGTTGGTAAATAAACTAATGGGATAGAAGAGAAAGCCCAGAACAGATCTATGGATAGATGGACAATTGAATAATGACAAAGGAGACATTATGAATGATGCTGTGACACTACCTATTTACATTTAAAAAAATGAAACGTCCTCTACTTCACAAGAAAAAAAAAATCAATCTTGGATGGAGGACAAATTTGAACGTAAAAGGCAAAACAATAGGTTTCTACAATATATAGCGAAAATTTTCTAAGCAGGATATTAAAAATATAATCATAAAAAAGATGGATACATTTGGCTATATTATACTTAAGAACTTCTGGTTATCATAAGATACCAGCAAGAGATCTAAACTATAAGACCCAGGATAGAGAAAGAGACTTAGAAATCTTATAACAAAGAAAAAGCTTATAAACGGAATATAAAAACTCCTACAAATGAGTAAGAAAAAGACAACCCATCATAAGAATGGGGAGAGATTTGAATCGGCACTTATCAAAAGAGGATGTCCAAATGGTAAATAATCACAAGAAAAAGTGCTCAACCTCATTAGTCATAAAGAAAAGTCAAATTCCACAATGAGATATTGCTATACACTCACCAGAATGTCTACTGCGAAAATTCTAAAAATATATTAATTGTCATGGATGTGAAGGATTGGGGAAGCTTATGTATTGGTGGTTGTGATAAAAAATGGTACAATCAATTTGGGAAACTGGCAGTAGCTACTAAAGCAGAACATACATACATATACCATGACATCACAATGCTACTCCTACATACATACCTTCCAGAAATGCATGTACACGTGCACCAAGGAAAGTATACCAAATGTACATTATACTATTAATAACAGTCAAAGCTGGAAACAGCCTAGATATCTATCTGTAGTAGAATGAATAAATAAATTGTGGTATTTATATATGATAGAAGAATGAAAGGACTACAGCTACTTGCAAAAGCATGGAAGAGTATGACAAACATAATGTTCAGGGAACCATCAGACTGTATGATTACATTTATATAAAGATCAAACCCAGAAAACCTAATCTATTGTATTTAGGGATGACACTTAGGTGTTTAAACTATAACGAGAAGGATTTGATTACTATGAACATGTGGATTGTAGGGAGGGGCAAGAGTAGAGCTTCTAGACAGGTTGACAAAAATCCATCTCATTATCTAACATCAGTATTTTCCTTGGGATAAGTCATCTTACATTTTTGTTTGTGAACTTCTTTTCAGTATGTGTGTTATCTTTCCCAATATAAACAGCTGAAAAATTTGATTCAATGAGCAGTGGGAGAGAGGAATGCAAGGAGATCACATTTTCCTTGAGGGGAAAGGCTGGGATTCCTGAGGACAGACAGGAAAGGGAAGTGCAAAAGAGCAGAAAAGGCCCACCATGGGGGAGGGGCCAGGAGCTGAGCTGCTTCTGTCTGCAATTTTACAGGCTCCAGTCCAAAGGAAGGACAGCCACCCAGAGGACTGGTGTCACTCTTTGGCACCAACATGTCTGCTTTATTGTTTCAGAAATCTTTGTCAGTTATGGGGAGGGAAAATCTCCCTTTTAAACTTCCCTTTTATAGAAAAATGTCTCTATTTTCTTAGGCTGCAGTAGGTCTGACAGTATTCTGTAACTTTTATACTGTCTTTATTTAGAATCACTTCTTGTAAACTTCTTGGATACAAAAACTAGTTCTTTTATTGGCGTGTTTCAAAAATGTGAATGAGCTAATCCTACTAATTCTTGGTACAGATCCTTAAGGTATTACCGGGAGTAAATTCAATATTTAATGCCAATCTACAAAACTATTTCGGTTCTCATTCTCAGAGACTTGTTCTTTTTCTTTTTGCCCCTGGTAACTGCAGGGATTATGATTTCTACCCATGGGGGTTAGAGGAAGAGCATAAAGCCTGCAAATGGATCCTCCCTGCATTTTCACTGAATAGGAGGATGTCTAGAGAGATGGGACACTATTGAGATCTCTTTCCAAACAAGGAATACTCTTTCTTAAGGTTAATAAATCATGGCAATTATGTTGGGAAGTGGAGCAGGATACACTAGCAAGAGATAGTATTTCCAGTGATTCCAAAGACATTTGCAGTTTCCACCTATCCCTTTCTCCAGTAAAAAAGCAGAGAGCCTGCTGTATGTGTGTAGAGAGTGGGCTGGTGGGAGTGGGGATTTGCAAACTGCAGCCACTAGTTAACCCCGCTGTTAGAATGCTCAAACTTTCATCATTCTTAGAAAGGAGAAATGGCTGCCTGCAAAAGAATTTTGTATAAAATTGGGATGATGATGATTATGATAATGATTAGAGTGTATGTTTCTTTAGTTCAAGTTATCTGCAAATACATACCTCATTTTTATTTTGCTGGAATGACCTCAATGTATCTGTATGCGTTTACATTAAACTTATTTAAACCCCATGCATAGACTCTAGACCACAGCAGGGAACTGGATTTGAGGGCTTGGCCTGGCACACAGTGTCAATAAATGTTGGCCGTCACCCTGATTCGTATTCTTAATTTTATTCCTGAGAGAACCACCCTTTTGTCCTTGGCTTGGCCATTGCATTGTATAAAGCCTCTCAGAGACCACACCCATCGTGCGACCCAGGTCACTGCAGCCCTTTTCTGGGCCTTAATTTTGACATTAGGAAAATGAAGAACTTGGAGTCTCTAAACTCTTTGATTACATGCCTTTATGGAGTACCCCAGGTTTCCTCACAGGATGGGAGTTGGCGACCCCTGGGTGTCTCCGGTGGTGGGTGCCATGGTGGGGGAGGGCGCAGGGACATGGGAGAGGGGGTTGCAGGTTTCTTTGGGAGACATTGTTTACCTTTCCCTGGGCAGAGGTTGTGGAGATTAAGAAAACCTGGTGAAGCAGATGCCAGGGACAGATGTTACCTAATTTGGTCAAAGAACAAAGAGTGTGTAAAACATTTGGAAACCCTCAACTGTGCACGGGGCTGGGGACACTTAGTAGCACAGCAGAAACAAGAGAACCACCCAGAACTGCAGAGTAGGGCCGCTGCATGGGGGGGGGGGGGGGAATAATGCAATTACTGTTTCCAACAGTCTGGGTTTTTGAGAAGGAAGCTTCTGGCTGGAATCTTGACTGAACCAGTTACGAGTGCTACGTTGTGCAAGGTGCTCGATGGCTTTGAGCTCCAATTTCCTTATGTGTAAAATGAGGTAAACATATAATTTATGGAGCTGCTGTGAGGCTGGAAGAGGACAAGGCAAAGTGGGGGTGCATTAAATGAAGGCTGTTCTCATTAAAATAAAATTAATAATCTTTCTAATTCCAGACACCTTCAGGGTTACTCATGCTTTATGGAGGATTCTCAAAGTCTCAGTAGTTTCCTCTAGCGATGGTACTCCCTACTCCCTCGCTGCACCTCCCCCCGCTTGGGCTGCGGCGTGGACGGAAGACCAGGCACGAGGGGAAGGACGGGGCAAGCCTAGTCCCTCGGCCCCCGGCCTCCCGGCACGGTGGGGACTGTCATGGCGGCCCGGCGACGGCTCAGGTGATCTCAGACAGCACCGGAGGAAGATGGAAGGGTGTGAGGGTCAGCGCTGCCTGGACCCCTGTCCCGTCTGCAGTCCGCCAGGCGAGCCCGGCGGGCGCACAGGCTGAGCCGGTCCCAGCCTCCAGAGGCGCGGGGCCCGCCCGGACCCTGGGTTCAGCCTGGCGCTCCGGCGCCCACCTGGGCGACAGCGGTCCGGGGGCAGAGAGGCGGAGCCCGAGGCCCCGGCGCGGACCGCCCCGGACGGCCGCAGGCGCCCCGCGCGCCCCGGGCCACGCGCGCGCCTCCCCGCCCCCTCCCCGCCTCTCCCCGCCGCCCGCGGCCCCCACCCACCGGCCGCTCCTCCCCTCTCCCCACCCTCCTCCTCCGCCCCCTCCCCTCCCCCGCCGCCTCGCACTCTGCTCGGCCGAGCGTCTGAGCCGCAGGGTCCCCGAGCGCGGGCGGCGAGGCCACCGCACCTGCAGAGCGCACGGGCTGCCCAACCCGCACCTAGCCTCCCGCCGCCCGATCCGCTTCTCCCCACGCGCCGGGGCTCCCATGCCGCCCGAGCCCCCTAGCCGGCGACAATGACCACTTCCCTGCAAGATGGGCAGAGCGCCGCGGGCAGATCGGCTGCCCGGGACTCCCCGCTGGCCGCCCAGGTGTGTGGCGCTGCCCAGGGGAGGGGCGACGCCCACGACCTGGCGCCAGCCCACTGGCTGCACGCGCGAGCGCTCCTGCCCCCTCCGGACGGGACCCGCGGCGGCGCCGCAGACAGGTAGGCAGCCCTCGGAGGGCGCGGGGGAGTGTCCTGGGTTGGCAGCCGGCGAGGGGTGAGGAGGCGGTCCTAGGGGGTGAGCCATGTGCCCAGAGCTGGGCCAAGTTTGTGAAAGTCTCTGAAGACGATTCCCTTTGAGCTGGCTCCTACCGGATCAGCAGGACACTGCGATCTCACAGCGCCTTATAAATAGCATCACCGTTTCATTGAGAGCTCTTCTCTCTCTCTCTCTCTCTCTCTCTCTCTCTCTCTCTCTCTCTCTCTCTCTCTCTCTCTCTCTCTCTCTCTCTCTGTCTCTCTCTCTCTCTCTGTCTCCGTCTCTCTGTCTCTCTGTCTCTGTCTCTCTGTCTGTCTGTCTGTCTGTCTCTCTCTCTCTCTCTCTCTCTCTCTCTCTCTCTCTCTCTCTCTCTCGCCTCTACCCGGCGGTGTGAGCTATCAGGCCGACCTCCAGGTTGACCACCTCCTCCTTCTTCGTGGCTCTGCATTTTTAAAAAAGTAAACAATCCATTTTATTTTATATATATTTAAAAAATCGTAGCATAAGTGAGTTCACCTCCCACATAGAGTCTTACCGTGACCCTAGAGAAGCAAAGCTTGGATTGACATTTGAGCAGTCTTGCTGTTCAGCAGGAAAGAATAGAGGCTTTAAAAGGTTTCTCAATCTCCATAGCATTCAGCACTAAAAGGCTACAACAGTACGAAAAAAATCTGTAGTCCTTTATATTCATACATTTAAATGGTAATTTTTTTCTTCTGATTTTCAAAGTGCTTCAACTTCAGTGAAGTTAAAATTACTCTCCAGTGGACTAGAGTACATTTATACTAGCAAGTTCTATTAACTTACCTCCTCAAAAACACTGCCTTGCTGTTTAGTATCTATAAGCACTTGAAAAATCAACAGACTGTGTGTGGGCAACATTGTGAATGAAATTTGAAGTGAGATGAACCACAGCAATAATTAATAAATCATGACTTTCAAAAGTGATTAGTGAAATATCATAGGGATGAATTCACTAAATGTAACTTAAAGACCTTATCAAGTTAATAAATGCATAACAATGTCTAACTCCTCAGGATGATTTTTTTGCATTAGTAGTTATGTAGTCCATATTTATGCTTCAGGAAAATTATCAAAAGTGTTGGAATTTCCATGCCTGTGATTTTTTTTAAAGGCAAAAAAAGAAAAAAGATAGGCATACTATAGGAGATTTATTTGTATCAATTAATATTTTAATATTTGACCCACAGAAAGTACATCACAGACCTTACCTGTAGACTTTATATAACATTAGTGTTGTCATAGAGTGGTACGTGTTGGCCTTAGCACACTTTTTATCCTGATAGAAATTATATTTTACATTCTGTTTTATGTAAATTACATCCTATGTTCTCTTGGTGTAGGAGAAAAAAGAAAGATCTTGATGTTCTGGAAATGCCATCTATTCCAAACCCTTTTCCTGAGCTATGCTGTTCTCCATTTACATCTGTGTTGTCTGCAGGCCTGTTTCCCAAAGCGAATTCAAGGAAAAAACAGGTATGCATTTCTAATTTTTTTCATTCAAATATCTTAGGAGTTCTAAACCCATACAATCCTTAAGATTTTCAGTAACTTACAATATTAGCTAAGAATTACCATGGCCTCTGTTAAATAACTCTATTGACTGACGTAGTTCTTTGGCACTATTTTCCCTTTAGGGGCTCATTTTTCACAGCTGTATAGTAGCAATACAGCCATAGGGTCTTTGGATGGATTTAAAAGGAGAATATATATAAAGTACAGTGCCTGGAAGCTATTATCATTCACCAGGTAGGTGGGAGAGTTATATGTGATGAAGAGTATCAATTTTAAATCAGGAATTATGGTGGAGGGAGTGGTAGTGGGGTGAGAAGGGAATTGAGTGGTTCCTTTAATACCTACTTTAATCTTTCACATTTTCAACTCAAGCCAACCTCATTTACTAAAGGCAAGTGATATAGTGACTGTGTGACAAAAGCTAATTGGGATTTAGTTCTTGTCATGTCTTTTTGATTTCAGTGAATTTCTCAGTTTGGAGTCTGTGGCTGCAAATGACTTATATATGATGATTAGAAGATGGATTTTATTTTTATGATTTTCTTATTTTCGAGTTTGGCACTGACTTAAGCAAATTAGATTTTAAGTACCAAGCAACTGAGAGGAGATACATCGTGATTATACATTTTTAGAAAAAAAAAATTAGTGCATCCTCAAATAATTCATCTCTTGTCATATACTTCCTCCCAGTTTTGAACATGCAAAACAAAAAGAAGCTTCACTAGACAAAATGCACCTTGTTCTACAAGGGTAGAAGCAATATATTTAAACAGATAGATATTTACAGTGAGGAGAGGGATAATGAACAGAGAGGATAGGACAGTTGGTTATTTTCCCCATCTATTGTTCTCTTTCCTTTTCCTGAACCTTTATTACCTCTGATGAGTTCAATGATATGTGTTTATACTCTTAGGAATAGAATAAATACCCTAGGAAGTAGATGAATTCTTGATAATGTACAGCAATAACAGAAACAGTAGGAAATATATTTTGATGGAAGTTTGGTATATATACTTTTATTGGTGGGAGAGGGGTTTGAAGTCTAATTGGTACATGTGTTTTTGGATAAGGATTGGAGAAATTGGGAGTAAATATTCCAGGAGCAGAGCTGTGTTCTGAATTGGCATCTTTGAAGTGGGAGGCAAGCCCTTAAGTGGATAGGACTGTAACTTTGATTGGGGAGATGGACAAAGGGGAAACTCTCCTGCGAGCTTTATAGTTAGGATAAGGTTTAAAGTCAACTCCCAAGGTATAAGAAGCCCTACTGAAACATCCAGTCGCTTTGAAAGTTTGTCTTTTAGGTTAGGACGGAAGATGGGTATAGACCGTGTGCCATAGTAGTGTAATAAATTGATTCTGGATTGTCCCTATGAGCTGGAGTGGGAAAAGGAAATCGATGATGACACAATCATCTGGGAGAAAATTTACTAAGTAATTTCCTGAATTATAAAGGGCCTGCTGTCTCTCACACCATCGTAGGTACTAAGGCAAAAATACTATCCAAGGGGTATTCACCAAATTTGGGGTTGTGTTAGGGGGTAGAGGTTGAACAGGGGAAAAGAAGTAGAGGGAGAAAGGTCTGGGCTGACTTTCATGTTAATGTTGTGAATGGACACCAGTGGATTGCCTGTGTCTGAGAGATTTGTTGATGGGGCAGGGTTTGTTTCAAATAGAAAGCCAGAATAGATATTGCTAACGCTTATATTAATGCAGTGGGAAAAAAGAGAACGAGAGTGGTTAAGGTGTCAGGATCAGGGCTGTATGGGCCCTAGTGTGGATGGTCATCAGACTAGAGTAAGACATCTTAGGGAATGATAACATTTGTTTAGATCAGCTTTAGCAAATTAGAAAATGGAAAAAGATGACATATTGTTATTGCCTCCAGTAGGTTTCCTGCTCTGGCCTTGTGTCTATCCACAATGACCTTCTTTAAGAGCACTGCCCTCACATAGACAGCTGTGGGCTGTTTCATGAGCAGAGAGAATCCTGAACTGACTTCTGAAGACCCATCTCAGAGGGGTGTCCCCAACTTAGAAGGGCCCTTCTTGCTGAACTCTTCCTTGGCCCAAGAGTTGAGGTCTCTATGAAGACAAGGGTATCCCAAAGTTGGGGAAGAGGGAGGCTCCTTTTTACTTTCTCTTATGTTTCCTTCCTCCCCCACCCAGACTTTGCATTTAGAATGGATCCTTTTGTTTTTATTCCTTTGTATACTCTTAGTTCTTTGGAATGAGGGTGGTTTTGAGAATAGAAGACTCTAGGTCAGTAATTTCTCCAAGCTTAGTTTCTTAGTGACACACGCTACCTTTTCCAAGATGGTATTTCTGGCCCAGTGTATCTCCAACTTTCAGTTGAGAGGATGGAAATGACTGTAGGATATAGGTTCACTGTCTGTTATTTATGGTTGAAACATTGTAGGAGAAGATGTCTCTTTCCTTTATAGTCTCTCTCCTTTGTTTTGTTTAACCATTCTAGTCATTTTAGCAATTCTTTTCTCCCCATAGAAAAAATGAAGAATTGTATTTATTTACAAGTAAATGACCAGATTGTTTGAGAGAATCCAGACTAGAAATGTTAAAATTTCATCTGGCCTTTCAAAACCACAGTCAAAAATCATTTTACAAGTCATAAATATTTTTTTACGATTTGAGATGCCTACATAATGCATGAGTGGTAAAGTGCATTGAAGCCGCAAATAGGATATACTTTATCTCTTTTTGCAAATAAGATGTCCCAAAGTATACAATACTGTAGGCTTTCGATATTATTTTAAAATGAAACCTAGAGTGAGAGAGAATCCATATTCCTTATTCCTTTTCCTTCTTTTTATAATGCTGGTCAGATATACTTCCTAGACATGTTTCTTTGTGTTTACCAATAAAACATATTTAAAGCATACCTTTCTTTATATACGTGGTCCAGAAAAGTTATTTATATTGAAAGTGACTTAAATTATGAAATTCATCTCTTTCTTTCTAATTTCTGATTGAAATTTACCAGGAAATCATTGGTTAAAGAAGAACCCTAACCACCTCTTATTTGGAAAAAGGGAAAAGTAAGAAATGTTTAGCCCTTACAGCAGAATCAGTTCTTTTCTCGTGTGTGTCGCCCCCTAGCTGATTTTTGTGCTTGGACACAGCTTGTGTAGTATCTCTGGTTAATAATCCCAGGACTATGTAATATAACTAATTCAGAATGAAGCCTCTGAAGGTTTTACAGGTTTTTTTAACAAAAAAAAAAGCAACCTATGAAAAACTCTGTCATGAAAGTTTGAATTGTGAGGGATTTTTCTCTTCATTTACAGATATGTAAATTGCTCTTCATTTACAGATATGTAAATTGAGTTTAAGAAATGCTATGTGGCTGAGAGTGGCACAGCCAGAACCTGAAATCTGGATTTTTTGAGGCTTTGACAGTCCTTTTTTAGGAAGGTACAATTTCCAAAGAAAGCAAGGACCATAAGAGTAGTACAAATGATAAATGTATATCATTGTTGTTAATAACAACTCTGCCCATAGCACAAGAAGAACAGGGGTGACAAATGTCATTTGTTCATATTCATCTAAAGACCTGGAATTCCCCCTTTTTTCCTTTTCTGAACATAACTCTTTGTGTTTTTTCCTCTAGCTTTCTTCTCCCTAAAAAATTGGTATGAAAAATTCATCAAATATTTGGTTTTATCATCAAATATGATTTATTAAATACTAGTATTATTAATAACCAGCTTTTGTGTGTTGTTTACAGTCTACAGGATACTATTTCATGAGGACACCAGGAATTAGGTCTGTCACCTGCATTTTAAGTTCTAAAACAAAAACTGGAAGTGATTCGCCTGTGCTTCCACAGTTAAATACAGGGAGATCAAAAAGAATATCATGTCTCAAAGTGCTTTGTCCTTTACCACACTGTTTCTAGTCTATTCTGTATTGAATTGGGCTTTTTCTGTATGTCTCAGGAAAATAAAAGTATGTCTCAAATAATTAAGAAGTTAGTTTTCCATATGCTCTGCCTTTGATTTCTGTTTTCTCTAGTATCTCAGGGACTTTCAAAGGATATATAGATCTCTTCCCCAATTAAAGGGCCTCTTGTGTCATTCCTTTGTGATGTCAGTAATTATCCCAATTTGGATATCACGACATAATTCTCATATACTCATTTCTTTATTATACACAAGAATTAGAAGGAAAGAAACTCTACCTCCATATTCTCATTTTTCCAGAATCAGCAATTACCAATATTTTGCCTCATCTATTCCTTTTTTAGAAAGTTTTATTTTCTTTGTTGAAGTATTTTGAAGTAAATCCTGGACATCCTGTCCTAGTTTTATATGCATCCCTGAAAAATGCATTTTCTTTCATAACCGAAATGCCATTATTCCCTAACAAAAATTATAATAGTTTCTTGGTATCATCTAAAACCATTCATAATCGAATTTTCTCAGTTGGAATGGCACATGAAATCCTCAAATTACAAACTGGTTATATTTCAAAAGTCCACAAATTAGGTCTTTGGAAATTTAAATTCATTTTGAGATGGAAACAACATCATAAATTGTATTTAGGCCCTTGGAGCTATTTTACAAAATCCCATTTAATGTGAAACAAAACACAAATATATATGCAGAAAGAATAATAGAAACAGTACTTGTTCTTATTAGGGTTTCAGACAAATCTATCTTTCTAATAACAGTTTGCTACTTTTTAATGCTGACACTTGATGGGTATCACTTTTTTTTTTTAGAAGAATTTGAAAGTTTACAGATCTTGGTGGCAGTGCTAAAGCAGGCTGTAGAGTCATTCTTCTTCAAGTGTGGTCACTAAACTACCTGTCTCAGAATCAGCAGGGATGCTTGTTAAAAACGTAGATACTTGGACCTCTTGCAAAACCCACCGAATAATAATATCCTGGGGAAGGAAATAGGAATTTGACTTTTCATATTTTTTCTCTTTGACGTGTTTACAAAATCAGTGCAACTCTTATTCTCTGCCACTTTCATATTGGAGCAATTGGACCTTTCAAAATTGTGGACAGGTCCATTTAGTTGAGAAAAGGTGGGAATATTACAAATGAATTACAAATATTACAAATGTTAGCTGGTATTTTAGCCAGGTATTGATTGTTTGGAGGACACAGAGCCTCAAATGAACCAGCCTAAAAGGTTATATTATAGTAGCTGAAGGCCAACAGGTCACTGGTCTCATAAGAGATTGGAATTGGTAACTGGAAAGTCAGCAAAAATCGAGATAAACATTTTCTCTGTTTTCTCACTTCTGTTTTCCCACAAGCACACCACACAGTCTCTGCTTCTCCTTGTAAATCTACTCCATTTTCTGACATTTGTCTGCAGTCTTGCTTGCCCTGATTTCATGTCACATCTATGGCCTTGAATAGAAACCCACAAGTTTTCCTCATTTGAGTGGCTGATTACTTAGTAATTGACTGGAGTTTGTATCTGGACAGAGATATTAGCCCAGTATGTCCAGCTCTTATTCCATCAGCTGTGGCCAAAGAGACAGAGGGACCTGGACCACCACTCGCTCAGCAGTGGTGTGGGAACAGATTCTGTGAGAAGGAGGTACAGGTTAGTAGACATGACATATGGAGGCAAGGACAATGGACAGCTAGTGTTCTGGGGAAAAAAAGATCTCAAACAGGGCACAAAAACTAATTCTTATCATGTATGTATGATATATAGAGATACACCAATTGGTTTGCCTGACTCAGCCCGAACCTATTCGGTTCGTAGTGTTCAGTTCCTTTGCCTCAATTCACTTAGTTTACATGAAGCGTATTTATTGGGCAGTGGTTTCAGGTGATGCCACTCTTCAGGGATGGTCAGCTTCCTGGGCCATTGTCCTGAGCTTACATGTTACTGAGGTACCTTAGCCTTTGATGACAAGAGATACCAACTCAGGATCCTCCTGACTTCATGCTGGTTGTCTTCCTTTGTAGCAGAAGACAGTAATCTCTTTCTATTTTAAAACTTAAATGCCTTAGCATAATGGTTCCCAACCTTTTTGGCACCAGGAACCAGTTTTGTGGAAGATGGTTTTTCCACAGACCGGGGTGGAGTGGGCAGGGGAGGCGGAGCTCAGGCGATGGTGGGAGCCATGGGGAGCGGCTATAAATTCAGATGAAGATTTGCTTGTTAGACCGCTGCTCACCTCCTGCTATGTGCCCCCCACCCCGCTTCCCAAGGCAGCGGAGCTCTGCAGCGCGGTCCCTAACAGGCTGCCAGTACTGGTCCCCAGCAGATCTTCTATTTGTCAAGGTTTTATTTCCAGTTTGAAGATTGCCTCTAATTTTTGGTTAATTCCCAGGATACATTTGTAGCCCATCCTTTATCTACAGTTTGGGTTTTATTTTTTCACCTTATCAAAAGCTCAACTTCTGGTTTGTTTTTCCCTAGGAGCATGTATTGTATTCTGTCAAGAGAAAGAAAATTGGAGTCATCCATGGTTCAGCATAAATGTAGATCTTAATTAATATAAAAAAGATTTCTGCAGTCTTATGGTTGTTGCTTTGAACAATGTCAGCTTATATGGAATAGTAATGAGTTGTCTTATATAATATACACTTATGTATGTATTTGAGTAGGGATAAGCAGACTTGGGAATTGTCCTTTTGGCATTCCTGATAAAAGTCAGCTCAAGGGAGACCCGGAAAAGTGGCACAAGGCTTTGCCAAGGCAAGGGAATAGAAGGGAAGGGTTCAGAATTAATTTAGAAGAGAAATGGGAGAACTGACACAGGGAGAGCATCCTTTACTTCTTGTCCTTCCTTTTGGCCTGCTCATTTAACATTTTCCAAAACCACAGAGAAAATAAACACAAACAGGATGTTCAGTATTCTTAATTAGTTTACAAATGCTTGTATTCCAGAAGATCATTAATAAATCGGCTGTGTATTCACGTACATTTTTCCATGGATGGAATATTGCATGTGGTGATTAGGTTGTCAGGCTAGTTAGTTTTTAAACCCATAATAACTCCAAAGAATAGTACACTTACAACATCCTGTGCACCATTTTTAATATTGCTTCTATGGAAAGTTGTGAGTCAACATGATGTGATTGAAAGATATTAGACTGGGAATGAGCAAACCTAGGTTTTAATATGGTCCTGCTTCTGACGAATGATGTGATATCAGCCTCTTGCCCACACTGTCTGGGCCTTAGAGCTCTACAATTTTATTCTTTTCCTAGAGCAGGTGATTCTGATGGCTCTTAAGCAGTAATGACTCCTGCATGCAGTACATATAGGAGTCATGGGGGGTTTCTTTGGTTCCACTGACCTTAGAAGCTCCCTCTCCAGCTCTGTTCAGATCTTCCCACATCATCACACCTCTTCTGATAGAGAGCATGTTTGGGGTACTATAGGGCAAGAAGCACAGGAATCATCTTCATGGGGATGATAGGGGCAGGAGTTTCTGGTTAAACTAGAAATTCTACATCAAAGTTCAAATATAAGGAAGAGAATCACAAAAGGTATCATGTCTGGGAGGGGCCAGGTTGAGTGGCAAAATTGAAGTACAGAACCAAGTATTTAAACTTAGAAATAAGGGTGAGATTAGATGTGAACATTTCAGGATAGCCAAGGTCCAATATGTCTTTGGCTCTGCTTGGCTTAAGGGATATGAGGTGGTCATAGCCTCTAAGTGCTTCTCTAAATTCCTCTTGCTCCACCCTGAAATCATCTATTTGGTTGCTGAAGCCAAAAAACAAGGATATCACTTTCTTATCTTGTTAGGTACTGCTGCATCTTTCATCAAAATAGACCTGAGGCTATACATATATCTATATAGAGATGTGTAGACTTCGAATAGACTCACATCTCTGTATCCACTGCTACCATCCTAATTTAAACCACTATCTTCTCACCTACAGGAGCCCCATACCTGGCTTCCTTGCTTCTATGTTAGCCTATCTTGGTCCATTCTCCATATACTTGCTACAGGGAACTTTTAGAAATGTAGATCACATCATGTCATTTCTTGGTTGAAAAAATTTTTTTTTTTTCTTTTTGAAACAGTCTCACTCTGTTGCCTGGGCTAGAGTGCCATGGCATCAAGCTCATAGCAACCTCAAAGTCCTGGGCTCAAGTGATCCTCCTGCCTCAGCCTCCCAGGTAGCTGGGACTACAGGCATGTGCCACCATGCCTGGCTAATTTTTTCTATATATTTTTAGCTGTCCAATTAACTTCTTTCTATTTTTGGTAGAGACAGGGTCTCACTCTTGCTCAGGCTAGTCTTGAACTCCTGACCTCAAGCTATCCTGCCTCAGCCTCCCAGAGTGCTAGGATTACAGGCGTGAGCCACTGTGCCCGGCCAAAAAAATCTTGATAGCTTAGAATAAAATCTAAATTTCTTACTTTGGCCTACAGGAATTTACATGGTTTGATCTCTATCTCTTAAACTTCATCTGCATTCTACCCTTTGTTCATTATACTCCAGCCACAGTCCTGTGAACTTGGCAAGCTCTTTTTCTATCTCAAAGCCTTTGCCTTGACTGTTTTCTGTGCCTGGAGTCTCTTTCCCTGCCTCTTGACACAGCCAATTCCTTTTTATTCTTCAGGTCTCAGCATAAGATTATCTAGTCTTAGAGGCCTTTTTTGGCCAGCCTACCTAAAACAACCTGCTTTTTTATTTTTATTTTTTCCCTATCACATTTCCCAGTTTATTTCCTTGGCTGTACTTGCCATAATCTTAAATGTCTCATTTATCTACTTGGTATAATTATTTATTGTTTTTCACTTTAAATGAATTATCTTGTCTTTGTTGTTGTTCTTGGTTTCTTTCATTGAAAGGATAAGTAGAATGCATTATTGAAGATAAGTAGGTAAAACCAATTTTATCACGTATTTTTTCATATTCTAATCATGATCAATCATCTTCCTCTTCTTCATTTCATTTTTAAGAATATTTCTAATTCTATTAACAGATTCTATTTACAAAAATAAAATTATATGCTAGGCTCCTGAACGAATTGGATTTTAGCAGTATATATCTTTTACTCTCATTTAACACATAGGAAATTTTGATAATGTATAATTCAATTAGTGGAGACATTTCTGATTTTATTCATTATACCAATTTTGGGTAATTGTAAGTGAAGAGTGCTCAGTGGACTGCTAGCTTTCTTCCAACTTACTGTCTGTTCACAAGCTCCATACACTTAGAAAAAAATAAGTGGAAATATCAGTTGGGTTTATAGTATGAGTCTCAGAGCAAGAGGTAGATGCTAGTAAATGTTTTAATTATTAGGTATTACTGTCATTGGTGATTTATTTAGGCCAGTGCTCATCATGTGGAAATGGGGAGACATATGTCCCTTAAATATGCATGAAGACTTTGCAAGGGATGTAGAAACTCATGGATTTAAGAGAATCAGTTTTCAGATCTTCATTTTCTGTATGTACTTTTTCCTAAAACTTATCTTCCTGAGAGCCCACCTGTGATCATAGTAAACTTCTGGTGCATTGCCCTGGGGGATGTAAACCTCCAGGGCATCACACACAGGGAAGGCTTCTCTTAATGATTATTTAATGATTAATCAAAGCATTGCAAATCAGAAAGGATTCCTGTCTTTTTATGCTCTAAACCTATTACTGTTAAGGGTGAATAATGGTTAGAAAGGAGGATTTTGGCCAGTGTTGAAATGTTCTCAACTCAGGCATATGATGGTGTGATAGGAGTAATGACAATTTTCACTTTTTATTTTTCAATTTTTGACTTTAGTTCTTCCATGTCCTGACCATTGTCAGAGAATATATAACCCTTGAGGGAGAGCTTCCTAAGAACAAAGCAAAGAGTGCATCAGTGAGAAATGCTGAATGCTGAAATGTCCTTTTGTCACATATTTAAATGTATTTTCCACTATTCTCAATATGTATTTATAGGATGCATCTGTAGATGAAATAAAATGCATCTACAAACACGTGATATGATAGTTAGTGCTGCAGGTGAGGTTCCTTGGGAAGCCGACTTGGAGTTTAGGTTTTCCTGCAGGTAGTTTCCTGGGGAGCGTTCTTAGAAACAATAACTGTAGGAAAGGACACAGGCAGAAGTTGGGCTGCAATACAGCCACAACAAAGGCTTCAACAATTCCATAGGAACTCTGAGTTGAATTATGGCAGAGGGGCTGGGCTGCCTAAGAAACGCCTGACTTTGGGCATGGCAGCTCTCTTTAACATAGCGCAATGGCGGTCAGGAAGGCCTTAGTCACAGGCCTTAGTGGCTGATACTCTTAATAGCTGGGACAATGAGTGCTTCAGCCTTGAAGGAGATAGGTTTGGGTGGTTTGCCACAGCATCTACTACAGCTAGGGACTGATTCTTACAAATGTTAACAGAAATCTTTTCTGGGCCTACCAAAGCTTTCAAGATAAGTTGGGCAAAACTCAAGGATAAAGCTTGTACATGATTTATTTCAGATTTTGTGTGTGTTATTCAATATTGTGGTTAAATTCATTTTAGCAAATCATATTATGACTATTCCAATTCCAGTCCATTCCCATCTTATTTTATCATAAAATATTTTAATATTTTCTACTTCCTATGAAATGATACACTAGCTGCTGGACTAATTTGTTTCAGTGTGTATCATTTGTATTCATTAAAAAACATAAGAAATTTTTATCATGATACATACTATATTTATTGGCGCTATTTCTAATTTTATATTTGGTTTTTATTTAATTACATGCAACAGCTGAAACCCAGTGGTGGAAATGTACACTCATATAATTACCAAAGGAATTCTGTTTACTTCCTAGCACTTCATTATACTCCTCGGAACTCTTAGTTCTATATTACTTTAATTTTCACTGATTTCAGCTATTTCTTTTATAAGATATAATCCATCATTTATTTTTAAGTGTTTAAAAAAATATCTTTCTTCTCAGAATGTGTATTGATACCTCTATTTGAATTGAAAAGTAAAGTTGGACTCTGTCTAATAAATTGTAAGTCTGATTTGGTTGACTGATTGGAGAGTGAAGACTAACCTTTCCAATTATATGGTTGACATTGTCCTTAAATTGAATAAACTAAATCAGAAGTCTTAAACTTTTGATGATGAACATATATTTAAAACACATTATAAGACAAAAGCATTTTATGAGAAAACATTGGAAATAAATCATGCAAATACTTTATGAATGTATTGGACTGGCCAAGGTAGGATACAATTAACGTTTCCCTCCAATGTTTCTGAGTGCATTAGTTGGAACAAAGTGTATTTCAGTGGAAGAATAACAGATTTATTAATGGTAAAGCTTTGTTGATAAACTGTCCAAAAAATTGAGAAAATGAATTAACCTGATTGGGTATCAAATCTTTTTCAAATCAGATGGTTTCCAATTCATTGTTTTTGGTGGTATTATAGGAAGTCCTAATTGATTTACTCATTGATGGGTCACTTAAGATGATTTTAGCTTGATTGAATGCAAAGACTAACATTGCCTTTCGCCACTTCTGCCCTTCGTCTTCTTCCTTACTGCACTTAATTTTCCTCCCTAGCACTTATTAGCTGACGTGTTGTATATTTGCATATGTATGTGTTTGTTCTCTGCCTTTTCCCATTAGAACATAAGCTCTGTGAAAGCAGAAACTTTGTTTTACTGGTAAGTTCTGTTGACTTAATCTCCAGCAGGTGGAACAATGCCTGGCACTTCACAGGCCCTCAGCAAATTTTTGCTGAATGAAAGAATAAATGAACAAGTAAATGAATAAAGAAGGACCAGAGAAGTGGTTGTTAGTAAGGGAAGGAAAAAGAGAATATTTGGGAACATACTGATATTTTAATATAAATGATAATGACTTTGTAAAGAAACTTTGAAAAGTGAAATTTAGTTTATTATCTGGGACGTGTCTGATATTGTTAGATGTTAGAAGAGAGCATGGTCAGGATATTGATTTACCACTATAAGCACATTCTAAATTTGGATTACCCTTGCTCAGAATGAGTTCTGTTCTTTGTCTCTTTGGTCCTCTTGTAAGCGTTTTCAGTCGCACCAGCACACGTAGGCCAGTTAAAAAGCACACATACTTTATGGGGCTGAGTCCAGCAAAAGCTTTTCAACCAACCCACATTCACAGTGGAAGATTACTTTCATTCTCGGGAAGGGTGACATATGCGTGTGAAGCACAGTATTCAGATGAAAGGGCTACTTTGGTATTATTTAACTGTGTATTGGCAAGACTCTGGGCAGTATCTAGTTTCTCTTCAGAGCTATTTTGCATTATATTACAGTACTCTTACTGTGCTGTGCCAAAGAAATTAAGATCAGCTGGAACACTCTGTAGGTCATTGGCTTGGAATCTTAGGGCACTGGGAACTTGATGTTTTGTTTTAATGACCTCATTTAGGCTGAACCTGCCTTTGTCCCAAAGGCATAAGGGCCCCTTTACAAAACTGTGTCTGCACCTTGGGAAAGATATGGGAGAGGTTCTGAGAAAAATGACTAAATATTTTAAGGTATTGGGTCAACCTCCATGTGTAGAGTCCTTAATAAATTTTGACTCTTTGGTCATGAAAGATAAAGAGGAGGCATAATTACAGTCTCTTTAATATGGATTTAGCCACCAAGTTCCATGATATCTGAGACATACTTTGAAAGTTGAAGGATGTAGTTTTAAGAAAAATGAAAGGAAGAAATGTTTTCAGGTCATGTAGCAGTTATGGCTCTTGTGCTATGGCAAATGCACAAAGAGATTTCCAAGGACGGTCACTCTTGTGGAATGAAGAACCTCCTCCATATTTCTGAAAGTGGAAGTCTATGCTGTGTATTTGCATAGGGTATGTGAAGACTGTGGGAGGGCCATATGGGAAGTTGCATGATAAACATGGAACACCTTTTTGAAACATTAATTTTAATTGAAAATATGGAGAAAACATTTTATATTAAAATAAACACTTCTGTATTTATTGTGAGTAGAATGCATAATTTACATGAATTTTTCAAGAACAAATTAAATACCTTATTGTCTACCCTGAGATGCCAAGGGCTGTGCAATTACTTAATTTTGCATTTTCGCTATTTCTGGTGGAAACATTTGAGAAGCACTAGTGTAGTTTTCAGTTCTTTGGGAAGTGGCTCTTTATAACCCCCACGAGGGTTAGTTATCATCTCTCTCTTTGTTCTCCAGCCACAGTTCATTCTTTCTAGAACTTTTCTGATTTTGTTGGTACCTATATCACTACTATTGGGTTTTAAACATTGGAACCATTTTTTTTTCCTACTCTGCTTTCCTGCAGCGTGGCAAGAAATTGCTTTCACTAAAGTCTATGAAGACCACCTTATTTCTGAAGACCTACTCCTCTGTTCTTATTTTGAGATCTCAGCAGTTTTGACATTTTTAACAACTCTTTCCTTTTTTTTTTTTTTTTTTTTTTGAGACAGAGTCTCACTTTGTTGCCCTGGCTATTGGCTAGAGTGCTGTGGTGTCAGCCTAGCTCACAGCAACCTCAAAGTCCTGGGCTTGAGCAATCCTTCTGCCTCAGCCTCCCAAGTAGCTGAGTCTACAGGCATGCGCCACCATGCCCGGCTAACTTTTTCTATATATTTTTAGTTGGCCAATTAATTTCTTTCTATTTTTAGTAGAGACAGGGTCTCGCTCTTGCTCAGGCTGGTCTCGAACTCCTGATTTTGAGCAATCCTCCCACCTCAGCCTCCCAGAGTGCTAGGATTACAGGCATGAAGCACCGTTCCCAGCCAACTCTTTCCTTCTTAAAACAGTTTTTCGACTTCTATGTCTTATAGGTCTCTTCTATGTCTTATAGGATCTGAGTGTTGGTATTCCTTAGGGTTTTGTCCTAGAACTTTTTGTTTTCATTTGGTTTTCATTTTACTGCAGGGGTGATCTCAACTACTTCCATGGCCTCAATTGAAATATACATGTAAGTCTAGGCTAGATCTTTATCCCGAGCTACCTGTTGTATATATTCACTTATAAAGCCCATAGGCCTCTCACACTCAGCAGATTCTGAATGAAATTAATACTTTTTCTTTGAAACTTGCTCCTTCTCCTCTGTTTCCCCTCATTGAGAATAGAATACACTCTACCCATACTGGATAATCAGAAATCTCGGTTCATCTTTGGCTCCTCTCTGTTTTTCTCTCCTCATCCAATTGGTTACCAAGTCCTTTTGGAAAAGCAACCCTTGGATTTATCCACTTTTCATAACCTCTCTGCTATTGCAATAGTTCATGCCAAATTATCTCTTTCATAATTACTTTGAGACTTCCCTTACTGATTATTTTTAGTAATCTTCTACTCCTAGAAGTGTAATATGCTTTAAAATTATTTTATTAAGGAGATAAAATGCATAAAACATAAAATTAGCCATTTTACAGTATATAATTCACTGCATTTAGTATATTCATAATGTTGTGCCACTATCACCCTTGTCTAGTTTCAAAACATTTTCATTACCCCAGAAGGAAACCCTGTAGCCATTAAATAGTCACTCCCCATCCTCCCTCTCTCCCAACCCCTGGCAACCACAACTCTGCATTCTGTCTCTATGGATTTACCTATTCTGGATATTTCATAAAAATGGAAACATACAGTATGTGACGTTTTGTGTCTAATTTCTTTCACTTAGCCTGTTTTTTTGAAGTTCATGTATGTTATAGCATGTAATGCTATGCTTCTCACTATAAAATAATTCTAATCATGCAGAGAAGTAACTATTTTTTCTTTTTAAGAAATAAGAGATTGTTTTATACACGATCGCTACTGTTCTAAGGTTGGCTCGTATCCTTTCCTTCCATGTTTTTACTCCTTTATAACATATAGAGTGTTCTGATGATTTATGTAAGATATATTGTATATCTCTGCAATTTGCTGTTTTCATTTGACATTTTCAATCAATTCATATTAATGAATGTACATCTAATTTAATTTTATTTCATTATATGCATACATGATATTGTTTCCCCATTGAAGAAAATTAAGAGTTTTCTCAATTTCCATTATTACAAACCACACTGTAGTAGTGCCCATTCTTGTGCCTGTGTGCAAGAGTTTCTGTATTGATGTATTCAGAAGTAGCCTTGCTTGGTGGTAGAGCAGGTGCATGTTCAGTATTAGTAGATTTTGCCAAATTGCTCTCCAAAGTGGTTGTGCCCACCAGCACTATATGTCTCCATTTCCACACTTTCTCATCAACAGCTGGTATTTTCAGAATTTAAAGTTTTTGCCAATGTGGTGAGTGGAAAGAAATTTAATTACTGTGTTAATTTGCATTACCTTGATTATGTGTAAAGTTGAACATCTTTTCATTTGCTTTTGCCCGTTCCTTTTTCTTATTTGTGAATTATTTATATTTTTCTATTGCATTGTTTGCATTTTAAAAATGATTTGTAAGAATCCTTTATATGGTATTGATAGCAATCTTTTTGCAATTGTAAACATTGCCTTTAACTTTGTCTACAGTGTCACTTATGATTCAGAATATTTTTGTTTTAATTTAGTTAAATCTAGTTTTGTACTTTTGTGTGTCTTATGTAAGAATTATTTTCCCTCTCTGTCTTGAATATATTTTCCTCTAGTCATTTTATTTTTTATTTTTTTATTTTTTTATTTTTTTTGAGACAGAGTCTCGCTTTGTTGCCCAGGCTAGAGTGAGTGCCATGGCGTCAGCCTAGCTCACAGCAACCTCAAACTCCTGGGCTCGAGTGATCCTTCTGCCTCAGCCTCCCGAGTAGCTGGGACTACAGGCATGCGCCACTATGCCCGGCTAATTTTTTTTTTATATATATATCAGTTGGCCAATTAATTTCTTTCTGTTTATAGTAGAGACGGGGTCTCGCTCTTGCTCAGGCTGGTTTTTGAACTCCTGACCTTGAGCAATCCGCCCGCCTCGGCCTCCCAAGAGCTAGGATTACAGGCGTGAGCCACAGCGCCCGGCCACCTCTAGTCATTTTAAAGTTTTACTTCTCATACTTGGGTCTTTGACATGGCATAATTTATTTTTATATATGATAGGAATCTAATTGTTTTCAAATGTATATTTTTTCAAATGTAGCACCATATATTAAAGTAATCACCTCTTCCTTTCCCAGAGCTTTTTAACATTTTTTATCATATTAAATTCCCATTTTTTTATAGGTGGAAGTATAATTTTAAATGATAAATCTGGTTATGACAGTTTTTTCTTAACACCATTCCATGGATACCTCATCACTCTTCAAATGCTGATTTTAATAGGGTCCTTGAGTTAATAGTAATATATAGCTGGACCACCCTCTCTAATCCTGTCTCGAACTCTTTCCTTCTTATGCTCTGTGCTTTGGCCACACTGAATTTCTTTTGGTTTTCTAGTATGTCATTCCTTATCTTACCTGACCCAGTGGGGGTCAGGTTTTTACAGGAGACAAATGTTTTATCTTCTGTGTCTCTCTTCTTAATCTTTAAATAGCTAGCCTCAAATGCATTTCTTTGAAGACTCAACTGAGACAGTCTTCTCTTCCCCTATGACATCTGCATTAGCCGCCCTGCTTAGGGGTAATCTACCAGTCAATTACATTGAATTATCAGTTTGTTTACTTATCAGTGTTCCACCATCCAAGAATCTCTCTGGGGACAGCAGGAACCTTGTCTGCCTTGGACATCAATGTGTTTATGGGTGCATGGCACATACTGAGTTTCTGTAAATGCTTGCTAAATGAACAGAAGGTTCAGATAACACTCTCGCCCACAGGAGGATTTGTTTCTAAAATTTCTGATAGATGATTATCCATATAGTCTTCTCTTGAACATTTTCAATGATAATCAGCTCATTTAGCCTGTGTAAGCCAAGGTTGTGTATAATTGTTAGAAAAAAATTTAATTGCAAATTTTTCTGCCCGAGTTTTTACCTCCACCTCTGTTTCAGTCTCTATTTTGACCCATTATTCTAGCATGTCAAGGTATTATTGAATTTTATTCTTTCATTATAGCAGTTGCCCCTCTCAGCTTTTTATCATGTCTACACAGATATAGATGATATAGTAGTGTCTTCATGCAACAGTGAAAAGATAGTTTATATTATTTGATTAAAATTACACAGATAGAGGTGGCTCCATGGCACAATGGATAGTGCATTGGACTTCAGATAGGAAGTGGCAGAGGCAGAATATGAATTCAGACTTCCCTAAATTATGCTGTTTGCAGACTCCTAATGGTTCACCCTTCCTTCCTCTTTTTGAATTTTAAAAGGCATTTTGAAAGCAAACACAAAAAAGGATTTTTTAAAATAAATAGACCAGGCCCATACTTTGGATAATATTGCAGAGTAGGATTCTAGAGGTAGGCATTGCTGAGACAACATCTCTCTTACATGGTATAACCAATGTGCCTGATTGAACAGAACCGGTTTTAGATTTATCCAAAGTTTCCCTCAACATTAGCTTGGACATCATTAGTTTATTTCTAGATATATAAAATTATAGTAATTATATAAAATTTAAATATAAAAATGTTTTTTACTTCATTGAGAAAAACAGTTCTTCAAAACTCTTAAGACTATATCCTGAATCGTGAAGGTCTATGCCCTTATAAAGCAGTGTGACTTCTTTTCTCTTTCACTGCTTAATAAAGGTGCCTATAGCATGCCTTTATATTGGTGATGACATAGTTTTCAATGTATATTCAAGTATGTTGTCATTTTTACCCTTCTAACACCTGAATATAGTAAGTTGAGTACTTAGTTTATCCTAGGTTTGCAGGTGGAAAAAAATAGGGTCAAAGATCAAAGATTAAACTTTACAGATAAAGCCTGACAGAGCTAGAACTGAACCCAGATTTTGATATTTTAATCCCAGCCTGGCATAAATAATACAAAATGGATAGCTAGAATTCTATGTAAAAACTACACAAAAATATCTTTTCTCTGCTTTCAATATTGCAGATGTTTATATAGTGAAACATGGTTTGTGATAATAATAAGAGTCATCCTTTAAAGCACAGATGAAACCCAACTTTAATATATTCTGGTCTCCCTCTACCTCCATAGTGTTTTTCCTATGGCATTGGTATACTGCCTTCAAGAAATACAAAAAATCCTTTTTTATTATTGTCTCAGGAAATGTCAGAAATCTTTAGTATTATTTTTTAATTTGTAGGATTTTAAATGATTTTCAGAAACTACTAGGGAAATTGGATCTTTCTAAGGTCCTGATGTATTTCAACTGAAAGAACTTAGCTGTACTCTGGAGTGTTAAATTAATTTTCATTGACAGATCCTTGTCTGGGATTTAATTGAGATTTAAGTCAGTAAAAATCCTGCCCTGTGGCCTAGAGAACAACTGGACAAAGTAAATGAAGTGGAGAGGAATGTATTTTCTCAACCTTTTTTTTCCATTGGACAGAACCCAGGGCACTTGCAGAGACAGTGGAGATTTGCCAGTGGACTGGTCCTGCCACTATGTGGTCACCATTAGCAAGTCAAATACTCATCATTATAATAAATGTAAAGCTATAAATATAAGTGGAGAGAATACTAGTTTTTAAAGCATAGAATCAAAAAATGATTTAAGTGTTTAGAGATTGAATTCGATTCTATTTTTAAAAAGAAATGGGCAATCCTTTGTTTTTCAATGTAATTGTCCTTCAATCTTATAAAAGTTATTTTATTAATATATGTAATATTGTAGGGTGGCAACTCTCAAACCTCAGTGGGCATATCCCATATTTAGAGTATTTGATATAAGTGCAAATTTCTAAATCTCATCGCTGAAAAGTCTATTTCCATAGGCTGAGGAGTTAGAACTTTTAACAAGCGCCTGCCAGGAGATCCTTATAATTCTGATGCAGCTTGTTTGGAGGTCACTTTTGAAGAAACCCTGGTATAATCTGATTGAATCAGAGTTTGGAAGAACAACATTTCTCTTACAGAAATGAAGAAAGGCTTGGTCAATATGCCATTGCTACAGGAGATGTTACCCATATATCCACCGTTGCTCTGTATATACTTGAGGTTCTATAATATTGTTCTCTAAAAGATAACACTTGTCTAAATCTGTTTACCTCATCTCAAAGGTTATTAGCTTTTGCTTGAATTTTAAATTGCATTGCCTTTAAAATGATAGTGTATTTATTGTTTAATAAAGAACCTCAATGGCAATGGTAATTGTCATTTCTCCATGGCTGCTCAAGTGGTTGCTGAAGTAGATCACACAGGGGGGCGCTGTTTAATGTGTTTGTCTGTGGATAGTTCCAAATACACACAGTAGAGGCTTCATGCTTTAAATGACCAAAGGAATCTGTGATCTGATTGTTGTAGCGTGAATTATGCTAGATGGCATTATTAATTAATTTTATTTAGACTATTAAAGAACTATCATTTGTTGGAACAAATGATCTATTTATGAAAGGACCATGAGAAGTTCTTATAAGTTAATATTTCAGACATGTATTTAAATCATTCTGTTTTTTCATGCTTTCACTTATGTTATATAAACAAGGGCTCTAGCTTGCAGCTAGCATCCCTTCTGGATTGTTTTTTGCTTTCTGTTGTTGTAAGAATTAAGATTCTGATATGGTAAAGGGCTAGTTGATTATAAAACTGCAATTGAGAGATATGTCCTACAGATTATTTATTAAATAAAAGTTTGTGGTGTTTTGCTTAAAATTGAAGCTACATATCATTCAGACCATATCATGCCATTTTCCCTCTTTCCTTCCAGACTTAGTGCATATGCAAATGCTTTGTTTATAACTTGGTGTTCTTTTTTGTGTAGTATTTTTCCATATATGTTTTTATCAATTAATTCTCTATCAGTTGCAGTAGAATAAATCAACTTGAGCTAGGTTAAGCAGAAAAGGAGTGCATCCTATGTCATTCTTTTTGTCAAACTGTCAAGTTTTGAGGGTAGGGATGGTCCCTTATTCTTTTTTATCTTTTCAGTTTCTACTGTGAAACATTGGACAGTGTAGTAAGTGTCACTACTGGTATTAATTCCTAGATACAGGCTATGATAGATTAAAGATGGCTGTAAATTCTTTGCTACACCTCCCATGGAGAGGTGAAACCTATGTCTCATCCTCTTAGATTGGAGGGCTCTGATTATTTGACCAACACAATACAGTAGCAGTAACAGTGTGACTGTTTCTGGTCCAAAGCTTTGAGAGACTGGCAGCTTTCATTTCCTGTGTCTTCCAATACTCTGTTTGGGAACCCTGACCTGCCTTGTCTGGTCCCTGTCTGACTATATTGAGACCACCATGCTAGAGAAGCCGTGTGTAGGTTCTCTGATTGATAGTCTCAGGTGAGCCCAACATTTCAGCCATCCCTGCCAAGGTTTAGACGTGAGAGTGAAGCAATCTTGTATAGTCTGGACCAGCCCATCCTCCAGCTGCATGCCTGGTGACAGTCATTGACACCAGGTAGAACAGAAAAATTGCCTAGATAAGCCCTGTCCTCCTATTTCACAAGATCCTGAGATACAATAAAAGGGTTGTTGTTTTAAGTCAGTGTCTATTGGAGCAGTTTGTTATGCAGCAACAGGAGAACCATAACACAGGCTAAGTTCTTGAGAGAAACATACATGGTGGCAATATCTTATTTAACCACTTCCTTCTGTATGGAAAACTATATTCCAGAGAGGTGAAGTGACATGTTCAAGGTCATCCAAACAGTTAGGGTCACAGTCAGGACTCTTCTTTGACTTTGTTGCCCTTGCCTCTAGCACCCTCTATAAGATCATTGAATTTTGTATTTTGTAACTAGTAAGTGAAGACATATAGATATAGCCTAGAAATACCTCAAGAAGTACTACCATGACAGAAAGAACTTTGGCAATCTCAAAAAAGACCCCCAAACAGAATCTGTTCCAGGAATACCTAGCCCAACCATTTTGTACTATGTAACTACTATTATAAAAAGTTACAATTCCAACATAATTGTATGTTTCCATTCAAACATAGTAAATGATACTAGAAAAATAATCCTGCACACAAATGTATGCTTATATCGTATAGGCAATCACAACAGTTATGCAATTTGTATTCCAAAAATTTTTCGGTAAATTTGGAAACTCAGAGTGCATTTTTCCATAGAAGCAATGATATTCAAAATTCAATTTAACACATAATATACCTAAAGTATAGTACTTGAAATAATCATCATATTTATCAGTTTTGTATGTGGAAATGCTTTCTAAATTCCAGCTTGCTATCTGTGAACCTAGCAGTCGAAACTCTCCCTTCTTTTGGCTTTGGCAGAGGAACTTCCTATCTGTGGAGCAATGGGAGAGAGAGCACCTGACTTTGTTCTTAGCACCAGCTGGTGGTTGATGTCTTCTTAGGCCTCAGCATGAGGGGAGAGAGAATTCTGGGGGCTCCATGCAGTGGGAGAGTGTGCTCTATTTGGTGATGAAGGAAAGAAAGGGAGTACCCATGGTTCAGGATTTCTCATTGGTTAAATTTCTTAGTCCAAGTCAGGTCCTGGAGCTTCCCCTCCCCTCCATATTTTAAGTATCCTAGAAACTGGTTTACTTGCTTGTCTTTCTGTCCTTCCCAGCACCTTCCTCTCTCCAGGTATCAATTTTTAAACTCATCAAAGAACAGGATGAAGTCTTTCCATTTTTCTTTATGTTCCTATTTCTAAAAGTAAGATAGTGTTTTCCTTTTTCTTTTCTTTTTCTTTCTTCTATTTCCTTTCCTTTGTTTTTCTCTTCTCTTCTTTTGTCTCCTCCCCTTCTTCTCCTCCTCATCCTTCTAACTCTCTCTCACTCCTTCTCTTTCTCCCTTTTCTCTCTTTCTCCCTTTTTCTCCCCTCCCTCTCTCCTTTCCCCCTCCCTCTCTCCCTTTCTTCCTTCCTCACTCCCTACTGTCCCTTCCTCCCTCTCTCCCTGCCTTCTTTCCTTCCTTCGCCTCCACTCATTGCCTTGTTTCTGTTAAAAATCAACCCAATTTCTTCTACACCTTGGGAATTGTTAGCTAGTATAGTTAATTAAATTCCGCAGTTTATTTTTAGATTTAGGGAAGGTGAGTGGCGTTGCTCTGTATCTTTCCCGCTTATATAAGCAAGACAATTTATAAGTATTTCTACTAGGTTATAAACCTTTGAGAGGACTACATCTAATTCTTTTTATGATCTCTGTCACATAATTTTGAAAGGCCTAGAATATTTATTGTGTAAATAAATACTAATTAAAGAGCATAGCTATGACTTCTCTCTGTGACTATATATCTGTGCTATGAAAAGGGGCAACATGCTCTGAAAATTACTTAAACATCCTGTAAATTCTTGGACATTGATGGTGTTTCCAGCCTGTATATTGTAGGTAGCAAGTATATATAAGGCTGTAAAGTCAAATTTTGCCTTTGATTTTCTATTTTACCTTCATTTTCCCTTTCACTGCTGTTCAGCTGGTACTGCTTGATTCTCTTGTTAGGCTACCATCAAACAGTGGAGTGTGCAATGCCATAGGTTGATGTGGTCACTTACTAGTGATAAGAGGAATTCTGACATTAAATACTTCCATTCCTAGTGTCAGATTAAATAAGTAAAGGTTTTATAGGTTATTTCAAGGATTAAAGACTAGATCTAGGGATCATTAATTTTTTTTAGCTGTTTTTTTGATGACAAATGAACTACTTTACTCCAACAAACTAATGTGCACTGTGACAGTTTCAACTTTCCCCAAGGATAAGACAAAAATTGTGCTGAAAAAGTTCAAGGTAATGTTTGAGTTTTATGTTTCCTTGAGCCTGATTTGAAGTGTAAAAATAAGGATCCAAGGAGTTCCAAGTTGAAGAACATATTATTCCACAAAATGTTATCTTTGTGTATTTATCAGTTTTTTGCTCTAGCCATTCTAAACTATTTGCTATTTTTATCTTGTTAGGGCAAATGTACTTGAAATAATTCCTCAAGTCATGGAGAAGGAAAATACAGCTATACGAGAATCCTAGGTAGTAGTTTTAAGAGAAACATAGAATAATATGTAAGTAAACTTTTTGTTAAGGATTTTGGCTTTTAGGTCCCTTTTCTTGAGAAAGCTGGCATTTTAATGACCTGAGGGGTATTAGTTACTTTTTTTTTCTATGTTAAGGTTCAAGATTGTTCTGATTTTCACTGGGGCACAAATATTTTAGGAACTTGATATTTCAAAAGATGAAACAACTGTTTTTGCTTTATTGAAACTTGACTTATTTCTGTTATATATTTTTTAGAAAATAACTTAATATGTTCCTTCCAACACTGTTTAATCACTTACATTTGGGAACAACTAATTTGTAATTGTGCATTGATTGGGATTCCTACAGTATATTGTAAATTGAGGTTCATATTTGGGTACAAATACAGAATACAGTGTTTGTTTATATTTTCTACTAAGCATATTTTAATTAGACTCATTATCCTACTTCTACACTATGTCAGTAGTCTCTCAGTGCCATCAACTGGTCTCCCAAATCATACCTTTCTCTTCTTTTCTTTTTTTCAGACATAGTCTGACTCTGTCATGTAGGCTAGAGTACAGTGGTGTCAGCCTAGCTCACAGTAACTTCAAACTCCTGGGATTAAGTGCCTCAGCCTCTCAAGTAGCTGGGACTACAGGTGCATACCACCGCATCCAGCTTTTTTTTCTATTTTTTGTAGAGACGGGGGTCTTGCTTTTGCTCTTCCTAAGGCTGGTCTCGAACTCCTGAGCTCAAGCAATCCTCCAGCCTTGATCTCCCAGAGTGCTAGGATTACAGCCACTACACCTGGCCCCTTTCTCTTCTTTATCTGTGTTGTTGCCAGAGTAGTCTCTTTAAAACCTAAATCTGAACATGACACTTGTCTGTGTTAATTCTTTTTTTTGTTTTGAGACAGAGTCTCACTTTGTTGTCCAGGCTAGAGTGAGTGCCATGGCATCAGCCTAGCTCACA
Source organism: Microcebus murinus (assembly GCF_040939455.1). Taxonomy (NCBI): domain Eukaryota; kingdom Metazoa; phylum Chordata; class Mammalia; order Primates; family Cheirogaleidae; genus Microcebus; species Microcebus murinus. Next base: position 44,163,649 of record NC_134111.1, on the reverse strand, counting down.
GTAACCTCAAACTCCTGGGCTCAAGCAATCCTCCTGCCTCAGCCTCCCAAGTAGCTGGGACTGCAGGCATGCGCCACCATGCCTGGCTAATTTTTTCTATATATATCAGTTGGCCAATTAATTTCTTTCTATTTATGGTAGAGATGGGGTCTCGCTCTTGCTCAGGGTGGTTTCGAACTCCTGACCTCGAGCAATCCACTCGCTTCGGCCTCCCAGAGTGCTAGGATTACAGGCGTGAGCTACTGCGCCTGGACTGTGATAATTCTTGAATGGCTTCCCATTGCCTATTGAATGGAGTCTAAGTTCTTTGCTGCTGCTTACAAGGCCATCTGTGATGTGACTCCTGACAACTCTCCCCTTACCTGATATCCCATCTTACTCCACATCTTACTTTGCCCTTCAGGCTTAGCTTGCTATCTCAGAATGAATTGTCACCTTTCCTAAAGAGCATGTCCTAATATCCTCAAGGAAAAGGGACCCCTTTCTCCTCAGGCCGCACTGTACCCATTGCATTTGTTTTCATAGTGTCTAAACATCTGCGTCCTTATGGTTTTTGTACCTGCTCCTTTCAACCAGTAGACCATCAGGCTGTTGAGAATAAGGATTATGCCTTGCTCATTTTTAGCACAGAACCCTTTAAATCAGTAGGATTTAAAAAGTTTACTGGTTGAAAGAATGAGTTGGCTTACCAAACTGAAAATCCTTAATGTCCATTTGACTACACAAGCATTGATTTATTACAGAATCCTGTGCATGCTCTCAAGTTATTGTAACATCTGGGCTTGATCTGTTCTTTCACTGATTTATGTAATAAATACCTCTTTTGTACCCTTTATATATAGATACTGAGCTAGGCTCTGCTGAATGAAATAGACATGGACCCATTAATGGGTCTGATACTGTCTGATTTGATGAAGTAAAACCATTTACATGAAGAACCTTTAGCTGAGGCCTGGCAGGAACTGATTATGATGTTTAGTGTAAAGTCAGACCTCGAAGAACAGTAGAGGTGCACTTCTCATCCTTCTTCTCGAAACCCTGTTTTTATTTTTGACAATTTCCTTTTGTTATAAAAGTTTAAAGGAAAATACTTAGTAAGTTAAAACATGTACAAGATACATATGGTAGAAAATGTATAACTGTAGAATCACTTGTGAAGAAATCTAAGAAGAAATTGATTCCTTCTTTCTGCCCTTAAGGATAGCTACTTCAATTAACACCCTGGAGACTGTCAAATTATGGATGAGTCCAAAGTCCTCTGTGCACCTGTGGTAGATAATGAGCATTATTTAAAAGTCCCCAAGTAAATAATTACATACAACCTGTATAGTTTACAAGAAAGAATACAGGAGAAAGAATTTTGGAAGAAGAGGCAAGAAAATTAGCTCTGCACATAACTCTGATGCTCATTAGTTGGATTTTTTGGGTAAGTCAGCAGACACATTACATGTGTTTTCATGAGTAATATAGAGATGATACTCATTCCATTTAGCTCACATGTATAAAGAAGATTAAATAAAAAATAGTCATTTGGACACATGAAATCATTTTGTATCAAAATAATACAAAAAGTCCAGAAATATAAATATATAATATAATATATATAATAATATAACATAATAATGTAATATAAAAAGTCCAGAAATAAGTCTTATAAAAATGAAAAAAGCCCCTTTTGTCTTCCCACCCCTGGGACAAATACTGCCAAAGGAGTTAGCCCTATTTTCCTGTTATTTAACAGTGTTTTAATCAATATAGATCTACTGCTATCTTGTGAGTCAGCACAAGATAGATTTTTTTTATTAGAGATACTATAAACAGGAGATATTTTAGATGTTTGTCTACTGAATGCAGTTGAAGATTTTTAGTTCTTTGACAACCTCTTCTCTCTTTCTTCCTTCCTGACAATATGGTCACATCACAATTTTTTGGTAGTTCCCTTATTATGATTATGTAAATATCATTCACTGGTACATAATGGATCATGGTTATGTTTCTTTACTGTAAAAACATTCTGTTTTTTCTGAGGTTAATAATTGCCTTGTTTCATTTGCTTTGTTTTCTTTGATCCTCTAACTAAATCTATTCTCCTGTCTGAAGAAACTGGTAAAACACTCTTCACAGAGCCTGCTAAGTGGCCAACTATGCAGGTTGTGTGTTAGTTCCTTTTCCACCCCCAGGCATCCCTCCTGGAATTTTCCATTCTTCTGACTCTGTTCTGCTCTGTCTAGAGAGGTTGCTCTCCAGGATTGCCACAGTGCTACTTTCTCACCTTGGGATTTGCTTTGCCTTTATCTTGGGAATTCCTTTTGTCTCTTTCCTGTATTGGATTCCCTGTGTCCTGGGTCTCATGATTTCTTTCTTTTCCTCTTTTTGTGGTGGTATACCAAGCTGTAGGAAAGAGGAGTAATTTTTTTGAGTCTTTACCAGTCTGAAAATTGTCTTTGTATTAAGCTTACAAGTCAGCAATAGTTTTGCTGAATATAGAATTCCAAGTCATGCATACTTTTGAAGGCATTTTAAAATTGCCTTTTATTTATGTATTGTTGTTAGGAATTCCAGTTCATTCAAAATTTCAGTCTGCCATCTGAAAACTTTAAATCCAATGGAAACACAGTCATCATTTATTTATTTACTTGATTTTTAATTTTATTTTTTAATAGGTAGAATATACATATAGTTCACAATATTAAAAATATATTGAGATTATTCATTGAAAAATCTTGCTCCCATTCCTGTGTACATCAACTCACAACACCTCCCTTGATCCTTACAAGGATTTACTTTTATTAATGTCTTTTATACATCTCCATGTATTTAATCATGTAGATATTAGTAACTACAGGTATATATTTATTATAGGCTTACTCTATATATTTTGCCTTTTGGCTTAACAGTTTCTCAATATCCTTACATGAAAGCACTTTAAAAAGTACAGACCATTGTATGACCTACATTGATATGTATTAATTTATAATTTAATTCTTGCACACTTGCAGTCACATGTTTATTAAATAAAAGGCTTATCATGGGGAATTGAAAAAGATGACGGAAGAGCAGATCCAATATGTAAAGCCACGGAGGCAGCATTGAGATGCACTGAGGGAAGCAAGGAAGTGCTAAAAGGAAATAAGAAAAATGGAGGTGGATATGTAGACCAATTTTCATAAACTGAGGGGTATTTCCACATTGTGAAAACATCATGTGTATAATACAGTGCTTTACTGCGCATGAAGCACATACAAAGTAAGCAAAGAGATAAATCTTTCTCCAATGTCATTAAGCGAAGGTCCTCTTCTTCCTTTAGTTTTCCAGATCATGAGTGGGTTGCATGCACCTGAATGCCACACTAGGAAGCGGAAGATTGTGTGAACGCTGTGTGGCTAGTGGCCGATGCTAGCCACACGGTTGGAGCCCAACGTGGTGGTACCCAAGAGGCAGGGCCTCCAACTCACCGCTGCCTTGTTCAGGGTTGGGTTCCAAAAATCTGTAGCCTATGAAGCAGGCTCTGGGCCAAGATTACCAAGTGTGTCTGCTCAGCCTCCCAGAACAATAGATACTGCTTTGGAGAAAGCAGTGGGCTCAGAAAATAGTTCCTGAGGATTAGTGAGGAAAAAGGATAGGGAAATAAACTGCCCTGAGGCCTTTGCAAACCAGGGGCCTCCAGACCAACAACCCTGAAGATTGCAGGAGATCATGTCTCCTTAGATTTGTCTTCTGAGAATTGGTAAGATAACAGGATGGTGTTGTAAGATGCAATTGGACCGGAGTAGAATAGCTTTCTCCCTTGACCTCTCTTATTGAAGAATATAAGTACTATTAAGGTAGTCTGGGTCTGAGGCTTTGCATGAGGTGTTATTGGTTGGGGGGATGGGAGGAGAATGGTGATTTTTCTTGGCCTTGAAGACGTATGTCACTCAATAGACACTTTCTGTGTCAAGTTTTCGTCAAAACCCCTTACTTAATGAACTACAGTGGAAGGTACTTCTGTGGTACAACAACAATGGAAGCAAATGCTGGAGTATTCTTCCTCTGTGCCCTTTCCCCATTCTAAGTCTTGGAAAATCTTCATGTTCTACATGGAAGACTGATATGGAAGAGTATTTTAACTGCCAATTTATCCGATTGACTGCTAGGTTTGAGAGGAACTCTCAGTTAAATGCACAGACAGAAATTTCTATGTATTATCTCCAATCAGCCTAATGTTATAACTAAAAGTAATTTCTTAGGGCTGATAGACATTCATTAGGACAAATAACTTTGCTGTGTGAACAAACTGCATAATTGATACAGGATTAAAGCCAAACATTGGCATGTTATTACGCATGTGGTTTTGCATTTTCAAAATCAATCAAGTGGCAACTTTGCAAATATAGATAACATAGTGGGTCCAGGACAGTTGTATATTTAGATCACTTTAATATCAAAATAATGGAATTAATATTTTCTGTTCATATTATGAAGAACATGATGTGTATTGTTTGTGAAATTTTAAAAAGATGAACCCACTGCTACAAAGTACCATCAAAGTAGTTTCAGCCATGTAGGATTTATCCAATGTCAGGTGCTATGTGGTGTAAAGCATAAATTAAATGTTGATTTGTGGCTTACAGTTCTGCAGACACCAATATCTGCTTCTGAAGAAAGCCTGGAGCAGAGGTCACCCATTTTACACCATAGAAAAGACCTCAGCTGCATTATGTCCATGCCCCAGGGCTCTGTGGAAGACAGAACTTAAGAGTGATAAACTAGGTATCTGGCCGAAGAAATGTCTAAGTAACAAAGTGTTCAAGAAGTGATGTAGGGGAACAGGCCAGGGGCACTGTTGTCTTGCACCACCTGGAGATGCCGCTCTTCACACCTCCAGTATTCCAGCTCCAGCCAGACCTCAAAGGGCCCCAGATATTGCTCAGGGCACTGCATTCAAGGGTGCACGTGATAAGCCTTGGTGGTGTCCATGTGATTGTAAGTCTGCAGGCACCCAGCATGTAAGAGCCATGGTGGTTGCATCTATCCCTTTGGAATGGAAGTGTTTACCCAATGTCTGTTCCACTATTGTATTTTGGAAATAAATAACTTGTTTTTGATTTTACAGGCTCACAGCTGTAAGGAATTTGCCTTGAGTGTCAGATGAGACTTTGGACTTTTGAGGTGATGCTGGAATGAGTGGAGACTTGGGATTGTTGGGAAGGGATGGTTGTATTTTGCAATATGAGAAGAACATGAGTTTTGGGGGCTCAGGGGTAAAATGTTATAATTTGGATATGTGACCACTCCAATCCTCATATTGAAATTTGATCCCCAATGTTGGAAGTGGGGCCTAGTGGGAGTTGTTTGGGTCATGGGTGGAGCCCTCATGAATAGATTTATACCCTTACTGGTGGGCGTGAGTGAGTTTGCTGTCTGTTTGAGCTGGTTTTTTAAAGAGAGCCTGGCACTACTCCCTTCTCTTTTTTGCGTCTCCTCTTGCCATGTGATCTCTGCACATGCTCATTCCTCTTTGCTTGCTGCCATGAGTGGAAGCAGCCTGAGACTTTCATCTGATGCCCAGTCTTCTATCCAGCAGAATCATGAACCAAATAAGCCTTTTTTCTTTATAAATTATCCAGTCTCAGTTATTCCCTTTTAGCAACACAAGCAGACTAAGACAGAGGATATAGGTTGTCAAAAACTTTTTTTTTTTTTTTTTTTTTTTTTTTTTTTTTTGAGACAGAGTCTCACTTTGTTGTCCAGGCTAGAGTGAGTGCCATGGCGTCAGCCTAGCTCACAGCACCCTCAAACTCCTGGGCTCAAGCGATCCTCCTGCCTCAGCCTCCCGAGTAGCTGGGACTACAGGCATGCGCCACCATGCCCGGCTAATTTTTTATATATATATCAGTTGGCCAATTAATTTCTTCCTATTTATAGTAGAGACGGGGTCTCGCTCTTGCTCAGGCTGGTTTTGAACTCCTGACCTTGAGCAATCCGCCCGCCTCGGCCTCCCAAGAGCTAGGATTACAGGCGTGAGCCACAGCGCCCGGCCAGGTTGTCAAAAACTTTTCCTGTGACATCTGTGGAACTGCAAAGTAGAACATTTTAGCTAGGATAGTAACTTTTCAAAGGATAAAGTAGTATTATGGTTGTAATTGGAACTAAATACATCCTAGTAGGATAGTTTCCAGAAAGCAAAAATATAATAACCATTAATATAAGTCTCTATAAATAGCAACTGAATATTAATCTTATATTTTAACTCCTAAAAATGTCTGTAAATGTACACATTAACTACAGGAGAGACCTCTAAGTACTGTGATGTGTACATTCAACATAAACAAAGTATAATTCTGCCTCATCAATTTTGACTTGCAACTAATATGCTAGGTTTATAACAATAACTACCATTAAATGAATGTTATTCAGAAGAAGTTTTTGGAATGATTTATCTGAATTGTGAATTTTAATCAAAGTGTCTTGGAGGTTTAAACAGATCCCATCTTTTTCTCAAAATAGCCTTCCCTGCAGCTAGCTGAGTATTTAAAACTATTGCATTGATTTTAGAACCACGTTACTTAAAATAGCTTGCAATTCCTCCCTACTTATGCCAGAAAATAATGGTGTCTCCTTTGTTACTAAACTGTCAAATGGATAAAGGTGGCTAAAAATAAAAATACAGGCTTATTTTAAACAATTTAGAATGAAGCTCAACATGATGAGGTCTATCCGAATAACTTTTGAGACAATCACTTTTGAAGGATTTCACTCATTTGCTGCATCTGTGTGTTCTGGTATATTTGTTAAATTGGTATCACTTTCACATAGTCACACATCATAAATATTTGAACGTGGGGTAAAAAAAATGCATATTCTCCTATGATTATAGTTAAGAATACTTTCTCTATCCACCTACATACAACTCTATAATGATGTCCACATTTGTTTTCTTGATGTTTCTGCTGTGACCAGTGGCAGAAACACCATAGCAGAGCAGATGGTGTGTTGATTTGAGTGGAGGAATTCTTTGGCCCTTATTTAATTCAGTAGTTCTGCTCAATCTGCTCAGGAGAGTCTAATGAGTGAACATAAGGATGCTGCTGTTAAGATGAGGTACCTTGGCAACATTTCTGCATTTCTTGCCCACCCCTTGCTGGGTATTGTTGTTAGTTTTCTTATTTTTATAAAACCATTAAATAAATCATTTAAATAATACAAACATTTTTTTCCATGTGGCTTAATATTTAAATGAGGTGTCTTAAGGTTTAAATCCTTTTATCTATGGAGAGTTTTAGAAGATTGGAAACAGATTTTTATCTGTTAACAAGTGGTGAGGATTTGACTATCTCATTTGGCTTAAGAAGTGTTCTGATGACCATCATTGGTTTTAATGTGGAAAGATGGGGATGAGTTGGGAAGTAAAAGGAATTGCAGGGGTTCTCTTTAGAACTGCATGTTTATTTTAGAAGTTACCATGACAAACACCACCTTTGATAAGATCCTTCTGGTGTTGCAGTGATTCCATTTGACCCCCTCTCTCATGCAGTGTTTTCACTCTGTGAGAAAAGGTTGATGTCCGGTGCAGTTTTCTTTCCTGATTATCTAGAATAAAAAAAACTTATTTAGAAGATAATCTTAAATGTCAGTTTCTGATCAGTAAGAATTGGGAAAAATAAAAATGAATAAAAATGTTTGCCTTGAATTCTTTATTGGACATTAATTGACTGCCGGAATCCCTCCTTCCCTTCCTTTCCTTTATTTGGCAGTAATGTGATTTGTCAGTCTGTACGATGAAAGTTGTCATATAATCAATGCATTACTATTGTGTCAATTGTTATATTAAAAACAACTCCTATATTAAAAACTGTAGAGACAGTTCATTTAAGCATGTTTGGAGGATACAGTGTTCTATAAATTCATTTTTTTTTTGTTATTAACTAAAAGACAACTGTCTCATACAGAGAAACTGACTTGAACGGAGATAATGAATGCTCCGTGCAGAGCATGAGACAGAAAGGATGTTCATTATTGAAGGGCTCTGTATTTAAGAATGTCTTTGCTTGATCCTTGCTTTTCCTTAATAATTTGGCTGGGTATGGAATTCTAGGTTCAAAATAATTTTAGCCACAGAACTTTGAAGATATGAATATGTTGTCGTCTGGCATCAAGGTTTGGAGATAAAAAAGCTTGTTGTCAATTTGGTTCCTGTTTATTTGTTAAGTAAACTTTTTGTTTTGATTTGTTTAGTGGTCTTTATTCTTTTCTCTGGAAGCTTTACAGTTTTGCTCTTATTGTTGGGATTATGACATTTCACTAAAATATGTTAGAAATTATCTTTAAAATATAACTTTCCTGCTCTGTTTTTGGTAGGCTCATTTCATCTCATGCCTGGAGTCTTTTATTCAGCTAAGAGAACATTTTGTGTTTCATTATTTTCTCTCTTCTGTTTTCCCCTTCTGGGTCCAAATTTTGCCAAGCATTATGTCAGCTTTGTGGTTTTGAGCAAGTTAACCTCTAACATCTTTGATCATCAATTGCATTATTATAAAGTGGAAATTATAATCCCCAGGAGGCCAGTACCCACCATGGTAATTATTCTTTCTCTTTTAGATGCCTTGCTTCTCTAAGGTTATCGTTTTGATCAAGGCACTTGAATCTAAATATAGACTTCTGGCTCTTAAAGTGATGTCTAGGCTGTTTTTAGCATGAAGGTTATTGAGCACGACTCTGGTCTGCCTCAAAGTAGCACTAGCTCATATCCGAGCTAGTGTGATAATCATATCACTGTGATATGATTACCATAATCAAGTTAATCCCATTGATAGTTACCACTTTATTGGTGTGGTAAGAGAGTATAGTAACCCTTATAGTGGTAACCCTTAAGATGTAGTCTCTTCAAGCTTCTTTGAATACTGTAGACTGTATTTTATGGCAAATACAGAGGTCAGCACATAGAAGGGAGTCAAAGCATATGTAGATGTAGGAGATGCAATGTTAAATAACAAGGAAAAGAAAACTTGTATCTATAGTATTTCCATCTGGGTTCATCTGATGAATGGCTGCCAGATTACTCTTCTCAAAAGAAGAGCTCTGGTCAAGTCACACTCTTTCTGAAAAGTTTTCATTGGATCTCCATTGCCTACAAAATCAATGTCAGATGCCTTAGCGTAATTTTCAAGTTGTCCAAAAGATTGGCTGCAGTGAAACTTACCAATCTTGTATCCCACTCTTCTCTACGTATTTCTTCAGTCTAATCCAAATATGTTACTCTGTGCTTCTGGATCTATCCCATGCTTTCCCTTTGACTGGAATTCTCCCTGTCTCCCATTTGTATCAGTGAAAAATTCTCTTTTAAGGTCCAGCTCCATAGCTTCTTCCTTTACAAAGGCTTCTCCAGCCTCTGCAACTCCAGGTCTATTTTTCTGTATACCCCAAAATATGTGATTTGTGCTCTCACACAAGTGACTTTAGGCAGGATCTATGTCATAGTCCTCTGTGATTTACTAAGATCTAACTGTGCCTCATTTGTAGTCTGTGCTCAGTAAATATAGTTGAATGAATAAGTGAATGGATGCATTGCAGTCATGCTGCATTACGGTGTTTTACATGGAGCAAGGTAAATTTTGAAGTTGTTTTGTTTTGTTCTTATTTTTTAATGGAGCTGACTGGTGGCCAAAATTGTGCTTTGTTGACTATGTTGACTTTAAAGGTTTTATATTATCTATATGATGATGACTTATTGATATTTATTTATTCCAGCTTTATTGAAGTATAATGGACAAATAGAAATTGTATGTATTTAAGGTATACAACTTGATGTTTTGATATATGTATACACTGTGACATGATTACCACAATTAAGTTAATCCCATTGATAGTTACCACTTTATTGGTGTGGTTAAGAGAGTATAGTAACCCTTATAGTGGTAACCCTTAAGATGTACTCTGTTAGAAATTTCAAGTATTGATTTTTACAATGGCTAGAAGCACTTGCTAAAGACACAGGAATTCTGTCAGATATTTGGGAAATAGTTACTCAGCTTTCAGTCTTTTTCCCATCAAGTGTTTTATAAAGAAAAATGAAAATCAAACATAATGTTGCTTGTGACTGAAAATGTTTTAATTTTAATGAAATTTCTTGTGCCATCTAGCTTGTTTTGCCTTTGGAAATTGTTTGAAAATAAACTGACTTATTGCTTGGAATTGACAGTAATAAATCTGCTGAGTTTTAAGTTTCATTTCAAAATGCATTCTCTCTTCTGCTTTTCCACTGGTGAAATTGAAGATCTTGAGCTATCCAGTCTTTAGTTGCAGCATTTTTTGTAAGGAAGCATGTTAACTTTTATAAAGACACTAGAAGTTTCTTGATGGATACAAAGCAGAGTAGCACAAGACATTGTATGGAGGTTTGCTATGTGTGATTCATACTGTTTGGGAGAGGATCAGCTGTAGTTTTGTGTCTTCATTCAGTAGAATGACATTGATTATTCCTTTGTATATTTGCAATGATGGTGGTATTTAAGAGAATAGTACTTAAACTTCTTGACAAGGACCTTTAAATTATGGATGCTTATTCCTAGTCATCTTCCTAATAAGTATACAAATATTGTTATTTCTTTCAGGAAATGAGTATGTTTTCAAGTTTATATTAATGATTTTTTTTCCCCTTGCAAATGGAAAAATACTTAAATTTTGTATAAAGATCTCATTTTGCAGATAAGAGAAGAAACCTTGAGAGTTAGTAGAGGATGTGGGACCAAAACTCAAGTCTTCCAACTTAATACTAACAGTATTAACACCAACAATAATAATAATGATACTAGCAGCTAATATGTGTGCGTGCATATATATACATACATATAAAACATATTTTTTCCATATATGCTATTGCTTTAAGGACATTGAGGTGTTGAGAAGTTAAGCTCAAGATCACACTGTCATTAAGTGTCAGAGTTGGGATTCAAATACAGGTCATCTAACTTTAGCATCTCTCAGTATAACTCAGAGATGTGATATTCTGTGGTTTCATTTCTTTGATGAAGCTTTTGTGTGTTTAAGTTCTGTAACAAAATAAGCTTTAAGCCTAAAATCACAACATTAGTAAAAGAAACTTCCCCAAATAAGAAAAGGGCTATTTCATCGAATTTATCCAGAATGTTTACAATCAGAAAATCAATAAAAAAATGATTTCTATTTTGATGTAAGAATAAACATAAGATTTTATAATTTCAAATGGTTTATTATATATCTTTTTAATATTTATCCCACCTGTTTCATGGTCCTTATTTTCTTTTCTTGTCCTTTTCTGGACTAATCAAATATTTTTAAATTATGTAATTATTTTGCTCTGTTAGCTTTAGTTGTACACAATTTTACTATTCTTCTGCCCTGGGCCAGTTTACCCCTCTTTAGGCAGCCTGGTGGTCCTGGAGCAGGGGACCTTATTTTGCTTTTATTTTGAAGGATATTTTCATGGGGCATAAAATTCTAGGTTGGCATCATTTTCTAATAGCGTTTTATAGATGTTTTTTCATTGTCTTCATACTTCTTTCATTTCTGTTTTAAAAAATCAGCCATCAGTCATCCTATTGGATTTTGGAAGATATGCCCCCCCGCCCAACCCCCAGACTACCTCTAAGATTTTCTCCTTGCCTTTAGTTGAGCTTAGTTATAATGTTCTTTATATTTGTCTGCTTGACAATGCATATTGCTTCTTAATTCTTTGACTTGATCACTTTCCTTAGTTTTGGAGTATCTTGGCCAAACGAAGAAAGTTTTTAAAATATTGTGTGTTTTATTTTTTTTTTTTTCTGATTCTTTTTCCTTTGCCCTTATGATGTTTTTTCCTTGCCTTATATATACCTTGCACTCTTTTATCCTTTCTCTTTGCTGTTCTTATATCAGTTTGGATGTTTTTTACTGAGATATTCCAGTTAACTAATCTTTTTGACTATATCCAGTTTTCTATTAAGTCCATATTTTGGGTTTTTAATTTCATTATTACAATTTTCATTTCTAGAATATCCATTTCTTTCATTTTTATGCATTTAAGTTCTTTTGTGAATTTTTTATTTTTGTGAATTTTTTTCTATGTCCTGTCTCCCCTGTTTCTTTGTTTACCAGTTGATTTGTTAATCAAATGATGGACATTGTGTATGAAGAGTTGAAGAAGTTCTAGATTAAGACATCTTTCTCCTGAGAATATTCACTCCGTTCTCTGATTGGATGGATTACCTCAATCCATTCATGAGAATGGCTCAGATGACTGAAGATGACTGCTACAAGGAAGAATAGGGGGTGGTATGGTTTAATGATATAATATTAAAAAATAGGCAAATTTAAGGAGGAGGGAAGGAGACCTGTCATAAAATAGCAGTGAGGAATAAGAAGAAACTCTGCCCACCTCCGGGCCCAGGGCCCTAAGAAGTGTGGGAGAGAATAAATATAGCCATAACGTTAAGGAATAGCAGTGATCTTCAGTGATAAATAGAGTTAAGTTAGAATGAAGGGGAGTTGAGAGAAGAGGTTGGCTTTTGTGGGATTTCGTTCATGATTAACTGTGAGATTCAGAGGCATAGTAAAAGGATTTCAGTAGTTGGGGAAGTGTGGACGATGAAGTAAGAAAAGGTGATGGACTGCTCTTAGGCAGAGAGTCTGGGCCCGAGGATGGATGACCTGGGAGTTCTGGGCTTGTGGTGATTGACATAAATGGGGGAATGTAAAAAAAATTTGTCTTGAGGACCTCAAGACAGACAATCATGGTGAAACTGTAAGGAGGGAAATCTTTCTGTCACCACATAAAGTTTTTTTTTCTCCTCTTAACTATTTCAGTGGCAGCACGAAGGCCAGGAGAGGTGTATGGTTATGGAAATCTGAAGGTTTCACTTCATTCCTAGAATGAACTATAAGAGATGAAAATAAATGGATTGATGTAGGAGATATTATACTTAGGAATTAAAATTAGTGGGACTTGGCGATAGAATGGATACAGATATGGGACATGAATAGTGGGACATCTCAAAAATGACTCCTGGATTTCTGGCTTATGCAGCTAGATGGATGTGGTGCCATTCACTGAGCTACAGACATTGGAAAAGGACTAGGTTTGGGTGACAAATGGTGACACCATGAGTTTGCTTTGGACTTTTTGAGTCTGAGTTGCTTTTTAGGCATCCAAATGGGGATATCTAATAGCCAAATAAATATATGAGTCTATTTCTTCACAGAGATATCTGGGCAGGAGATAAAAATTGGTGAGCACCTGCCTATCAGGTAGTAATTAAAATCTTGGGTCTGAGTAAGCTGGACAAAAGAGATCCAATGGAGAGGCTAGCCAAGCATATTAACATGATGCTGAAAGGCAAATAGAGTGAAGATTTTGAAAAATGCTCATTTTACTTAGCTTCGAGGAGATCATTGGTCAAAGGGTTGAGTTTATGGTAGAGGCTTTAGATTGAGGAGTTTGTTGATAAAAGAAAGGAAAGAGAGATGTTTTAGCTGGAGGGAAATTTTAATATCTTTTGTTTTTAAATTGAGGGGCTTGAGTATGTTTGAGAGGAATCTGGTTGAGAAAAGATAAAATATGCAAGGAAGAGAAGAGATCATAAGATAACGTTTTTAAGAAGCTGAAAAAGAAAGGGAGATGTATTAATTTCCTATGGCTGCTGTAACAAATTACAACAAACTTAGTGGCATAAAACAACACATTTATTATATCTTATGGAAATTTGAAATCAGTTCACTCGGCTAAAATCAGTGTGTCAGCAGGGCTTCATTCATTCTGGTGGCTTTGGGTGGGGAGGAGATCCATTTTCTTTTCTTTGCCAGCATCCTTGGCTCTTGCCTGCATTCCTTGGCCCTTGGTCCTGAATCGCTTTATCCACTTCACTTTTTCCTCCCTTTCTGTCTCCATATCAATGGGCACATTTATCAGAATTTTATATGTTTGTGTATGTTCAAAATTTTGAACATTGTTGCCCTTATAATTAAGAAGTTTGGCTGGGTTTAAAAATCTCATTCATATTTTCTTTCTTCAAGGATTTCATGCACATTATTCTATCCAGTGGAGAAACTAGAAGACAGTGGTGTCCACTGAATCCTGTTGTTGAATCTTGCTGTGGGGAAATTCAACAGACTGATTTCCTCCTACAAGCTACTAGAACATTTTTGCCTTGCTGTTCAAAGGGTTCCAGTAACTTTACCAGGAAATGTCTAAGTGTTGACTATTTCTCTAGGGAATTATGTGACTTTCAGTAAGTCTTTTATTACAAAAGTTTTCCTTATATTTCATCTTATTTACTTATTCCTTTCTGTTGTTTTGGTTTTCTTCTGTGAGGATTCCAGTTACGTGTTTATAGATCTCCTTTACTTGGCTTTAGATTTTTCAATTTCTGATTATTGCTTCTTAAATGTGAAACCATTTTTCTTCTCACTTTAGTTGCTTTTCGTATTTCCGTTATCTATTTACTTTAACTGCGACTTCACTGTATAATCCAACATCTAGCAATTAAATCTCTCACACTCTTTGAGCTGATGTTTCATCTTCTTTTATTGTCTAGTATTTTACCAAAGTGGGACTACTTATTTAGGTCTTTTTGGGGGGAAAGGTGAAGAGAGGGTTTCTTTTGGAGGTTCTGGGTTGCCTTAGACTCTGCATTCCTGTTACTGTGTCTTTATATAAGGCATAATATGTTGTTTTGAGAGTGTGGTTCAAGGATTTTTATCCTAGGGACAGAAGAGGGTTGGAGAACTTACCACCTTCCGCCTCTCTGCTTTCCTCTTTCTCATGCAGTTCTCTGTCTCTCGTGCAGTTTTTCTGCATCTGCCCTCATCATCGTTTCTCTTGTATAAAAGTTCTGGCTGTAATTTTATGTATTTTTATTAACCTGATCTCAATGACTTTCTAGCTTCTAGAAATTCTTTTAATTTATGGTCTACTGCAAGTACTTTTCTTATTCCAGTCCAGTAAAAAAAGAAGAGATATCTTCTTTCTTAGCAAGGAAATTAGTTTTTCTTCTTCTCCTTCTCCTCTTCCTTTGTCTTTTTCTTCTTGTCATTTTAAGTTTTCTGAAGCCTGAAGAAAGGTAACCATGTTTTCTCTGTTTTTTTTATCTAATCTCTCTAAAATTTTGGACTATTATATTTTTCTTATGAACACCCATAAAGTATATGAAATTTGATGATTGTATAGGTAAGACCTTTATATTGTTCTGGCTTATACCTTCATGAATTACAATTTATGTTGTAAGGTCATACACAGGACAAAATTTGAGGACTTTTACATGTATTTGGCCACTTGATTGATCCTGCTGTTTTTACCTCTCTAACATCTCTGAAATTTTGCTTTTTCCCTAAACTGGCAATTTTCATATCTCACTTAGACTTTTTTTGTGTGTTTCTGATGGTTTTTCTTGCTTCTATTCAGCATTTCTAGAAACAGTGTAGTTCATCTTCCACAATGAAATGAAATTCATGTCTTATCACATATCTCTACCCTCAAAGATAAGAGTTAAACTCCTCAGCATGGCATAGAATGACCGTTCTTGTCTGGCTCCTCGCTCTGTGTTTTTCCAGGACTCATCTTTGTTTATAGGATTGTTTTTTTTGCTTGTTTTTAATCTGGAATTACCTTCATTCCTGAATCCTTTGTCCTTTAGGGGATATTTGTCTGATATCTCATGATAAAGTTAAGCTCTTTCTCTTTTATAGTTATAGCACTTTATTTATAGTCAGTTCCAGAACTTAATGCACTGTTGTAAGTCCTTTTTAAGTGCCCATCTGCCTCCCTCTAGACAGTAGTTCCTTAGTAGGCAGGGATAATGCGCCTAGAGTACAACTTCGGGTATTCAGTAGATGGGCACGTTTTTAAATACTTGAATGAACTGAGAGTTGGTAATATTTGTTGCCACTAGGGCTCATAAATCATTCAGTAATTTCTTTGAAAGAGGAAATATTCTATTAGTGTTTAAGTTGGTGAGGAGTCTTAGACATTCTTGATGGAAGGCAATGTCTGTTGGAGTGATGGGGGGAAATAGGATAGTGGTGGATCAGATCAAGCTCAAGCGTGAAGACCGGCACAATGTCACCTATTTAGGGAAGTGAAGGTTCTTAGTAGAATAAGATGACCTGGTAAAACTAGTGGTTCTCAGTTTCTAGCTAAATATCTAGACTATATATTAATTGCTGTAACAATCTATTTTGAGATTTTTCTGAAACTGGTTCCAGAAAAACAACTAGATTCTAAACAACTTAGATTTAGTGTTCACACCAGTGACTGCAAACAGAACTATGTCAGATAGTGAAAGGATATCTAAATGTTCTCATAAAGAAGACTGTGTGCTTTTGTTCAGAATAAATCATAAGGCTAACAATTGTTAAGATGAGAAAGAAGGCTTGTCCGCTATGTAACTGGAGTGACTAGTCTTTCCACATTGTACGTAAACATAATGCCTACTATGTACAGAGAGCACTCTGCTAAATATTCTGGGAGAAGCAGAGGAAATTAGAGTCTGGCTTCTACCCTGAAGGATTATATTTTTGCTAGGCAGAAAAACTAGGGCCTGTGAAAGGATTAATAAGTTATCAAAGCAATGCATTAGTAAGTGTAGGACAAGGCATGAGAGATGGAAAAGTTTAAGTCTTAAAAATCTACAAATCACGAATATAATTGCAATGGAAGGATCACTACCTGGTGGAATGAATTTTGATCTGAGTCTTTGAGGGAGGTAATAAACCTGGATAGTCAATGAGTTACCCCAAACGGGGTAGCACGGGAGCATGCCCAAAGGTCGATGAAAGGACATAGCGAGTTGTGTCATGCAGGAGACTGATTGGATAAAAAAGTATTTGTACGACTTATTAATCAAGAAGCATTCTTGTACCTTATACTCCCTCCCCCACTTTTTTCTGTATAAAGCTAAACAAGAATCAGGAGTTGATCAACTTTGAATTCCCCCTAGCAAATAGCATAGTACTTTATACATAGTAGAGCCTTCAATACATATTTGTTAACCAGGTTAATACGACAAACAAATGCTTAGGTGCATCAGAAACAAGGGCTATATGAAGATGGCATTTTCTAATAATGTTACATCAAATTATATAGTACATTATGGGAGCACATATTGTCGATTAGAATAGTGAAGTGCCTTGGAGAGGGCCAGATGCAGTTTTCTCTCTGGCTTATTGGCTGTGGACTTTGTGAACTCGGGCAAGTTCTTTTGCAATATGTGCTAAAATCTGAGAACCATTTCTTAGCTGTCTGCTCTTCTGGCCTTAATTGCCTCATCTATTGAATTACTAGTGCCAACCTCATAGAGTTGTGAGGGTTAAATGAAAACTAGCGCCTGGCACATATTGGGTGCTCACAAAAATATTATTAATAATCATGATAATATTTTTTTATTCTTAATTGAAATGATGTGCATGTATTTTGAGTGACAAAATTTACTTGTTATACCAAAATATTGGGCAAAAATATAATAACTGTATAGTGTTATTCCATAATACTTCACTGTTGACCCTGTTTTATTAAGAAAACCCTTTTCATGTCAAAATTTAATTTTTGAAGATAAAAGACCAATTCTCTCCAGCAGGAGTTTAAGGAGTGTTTTTTCAGGTCCTGCCTTGGACTCTTCCAGGCCTTATACAAAATTGATTTCCCCGATCCTCACAGCAATTCTGAAAGAGTTGGCCATAGGTTTTTATCCCCATTTTGCAGGTGAAGCAATTAAGGCTCAGATGACAAGATTAGTGAGTGGCATAGTCATTTCTAACTGATAATGATAAAAAAGATAGGGTAAAGTTAAATTTTGAACCAGTGTCTAAAATAACTAGGAAGTAGGATAAAGCACAGTCAATACGAACACCTGCAAAGGATTACTGAAATGAGACTCCACCTGTCTTGAGTATGCATGCCATCTAATTAGTCTTTCAGTCTGTTGACTATGAAAAGTATATGTAAGTTTCATTTTTCAAAGACAGTTGCCTTTTTGGTAACATAAATGCCAAATTTTACTCTTCATAGTTTTCACAGAAAATTTAGGAACTTCAGTTTTCAAGTCTTCCAAAGAGATGACCTGTCATACTTAAGCAGTTAGTTGTCTATTAAGTATTTTTGAAAAAATTTTAAAGTTTTAATTATTATGGGTACATAATAGTATTATACATTTATGGGGTACTTGTGATGCTGTGATATAGGTAGACAATATGTGATGATCAAATCAGGGTAATTGGGATATCTGTCACTTCAGACATTCATCACTTTTTTGTGTTAGGAACGTTCCAATTCCACTCTCTTAGTCATTTTAAAATATACCATAAATTATTGTTTGCTATAGTCTATTAATTGTTTTTAAGCTGTTAGAGGGAAGGTGTATTGCACTGTAATAAATACAGGACCCAGACACTGTTTTGACTTAAAGGTTCATTTTAATGTTTAACAGGCTCTATAGTGTGATGCAAAATATTTCGGGATTCCCTATGACTGAGACTTCAAACCTTGGGGTCAACTTTGAGACCTTCACTCTATACCCACATCAGTTTTCAAGCTCTGTGTTTTTTTTCTCCTAATCACTTTTCAAAGCAAATATCATTTCCTCCTTGAAGCCTCCCCTGATCTCACCAATAATGCGTAGTTTCTTCTATCTTCGTGTGCTTGATACTTGGCATTTAATCACTATTAGTCTCAGCCCACTACTGAGTGTGATATTTTAATTTAAAAACAAGTATCTCTGTTCTACCATGAGACCTTATCTTATTCAATAGTGTGTTCCTACTGCCTAACACAGTGCTTGGCAAATAGTGAATATGTTACTTAATAATTTAGTGAAATGAATTGCTTTGATTATGGTGAAACCCCAATAAGATTTTTGAGACCAGAGATAACACTTTGTAATCTTCAAAGACTAAACTGAGAAAAGAAGACTGAAAAAGCCAAATATTTGGATCATATTCTTGAAATTATATAGCTATCATGGGCTTTGTTATTGTTGGCTTGCCAAAATGTGGCTCAAGGTTACAGCAGAATATTTTACTTCACAAATGGTAACCCCTCCAACCCTGTATTAATAGTTTTTTTGGGGGTAGCTTTCTTTTAAAAGACCATGATAAAGCTAATGGGATAAAGATAATATTAATGCCCCCAAACTAGATCTGTCTATGACATTTTATAGTAAGTGTATTACCCTCCCCCACCAACTACCATTTTGAGAGGTTGTTGGTTTTGAAATTCAAAGTAGGGAAACTTGGAGTTGTGGTGTCTCTCTTTCTTTTGAGGAATATGAGCTCACCTCGAATATAAAACACACTCATGTGTAAAGAAGTAAAGTGAACCCTGCCTAGTAGCAGTCTAGATAATGACATGGAAAGTTTGTGTCTGGGTTGCCGAAAATCTTCCATTTTGCCTTGTAACTACAACAATCATGTTGTAATCTAGAAATTATGAGGGATTCTCCTCCTACAGAAGGCAGTGGGTCATTTAGTGGGTCATGGCTGGAAGCTCTGAGGAGGTTCCATAAAGCTTGTCCAGGTGTCAGTCCAGAAGGGAGTTTACAGTTGTGGAAACTCAGTTGAGTTTTAACTTTGCAATACTTTTTGTTGTTTTTGAGTGTTTCTTTTATTCAGACTTTGTTGAAAAATTTTCTTGTTAGCCATCAATATTTTCAATATTGTGATCAATGTAAACCTTCTCCAACCCCCCAAAATATTAGAATCAAATTTTAGTTATTGTAAGAAAAAATGCAAAATGATTGTTAAAATTCTGAGATAGCTTTGAGCAGTGACTATTTTATAAATGCTTTTAATTGAATGAAATATGCTAAATGATACAGATCTGTGCTTTTTAAAAGCATAAGTGTTTTGCTTTTATATATTGTAGTTTAATGCCCACTTTATAATTAAAATGATTATTTAGGTTGATTGTTGACAATATTTAACAGGTAGTATTTAACAGTGTGTGACTTCAAGGATAGCTGGAAGGTCCATAATTTAAAATTTTGGCTGTTTAGGAGATGAAGTATATCAATGTACATTAAAAATATTTTATTATAACATAAATTAACACTTTGTATCAATTCAAACATCAAGATTATTTTTGTTATTTTATGTATGTTGCATTTAACCCAGTCATCAATTTTATGAATAGCACAAATAAATTTAGTTCATTTACATATTTATATACTTTAAAAAAGACCAATATAAACAGTTTCTTATCTGCCATATGTTGAAATGCTTTAGTAAAGACATAACTGCCTAGTCAACAAAGATGGCATTGAATTGCACTGTTTTGGAAAAAAAAGTTAAGTGAACTAGATGCCTGTTAATCTGGTTCTTTAAATATCATAAACAAAAGTATCAGAATGTGTTTCCAAGGACAAAGGCAGGGTTTTCTGGCCTTTGATTGGTTGCTGCTTTGCCCTGTCCCACAGCCATCCTTAATTGGCTTTGGGTAGATTGGAATCACATAAGCAGGGTGACATTTATTACTTTCCTCCCTGTTTCTTTGCACTGAGCCCTGAGATTCCCAAGGAGTAACTGTAAAAGATTTCTTTCGCTTTGTCCATGATCTACGAGAGAGGATCATTCTAAGAAGAGCAGGCATGAGTTTGAGTGCAAGAAGAGTCACTCTGCCTGCAATAACGCCAATAGTTCTACAGAAAAGGGTATGTGACTTCTTTTCCCTTTTTTTCTTTAATTGTTCTTGCTGCTTTTTTTTTCTGTTACTCTGTGTTTATTAATATGTTAGAAGCTTCATTTACATATCCTTTGAGAGAGACTATAATTCATTGAGGCTATCTATAGGTAATTAAAGGACATAGTATTGGAACTAAACTAGGAAAAAAAATGCTACGCTAGAACATCGCTATAGTAAAAAACTTCCATGTAAAAGCAGCTTGGTCTCTATTTCAGGTCATTGTGATTTAGAGAATATATTAAAGCTTTTTCCTTTCTTTTTCTTTATACTGTAACTTCAGGCCTCTGCCTTTAGTTCAATAGGAAATCTGCTACCTATTATGTTTTTATATTTGTTTGCTAAGGAACAGCTTTTTTTTTGCACTAAAATTCATAATATATCCATCTATTCATTGTTGAATGGACTATATAATTGTTTTACTGTTTAAACATGTGGCACCAGTTTATTATCCTCAAGTTTCTACCCATTTCTATTGAGTTTCTGGCTATTTGCTTAGGAAAAGCTTTCCATTAAATTCCCCTCCGAAAGTGCTTTCTGTTAATTATTAATGCAGTGAATCCTGTGTATGAAAATATTTTATTTTTTACAAAAATAGTTTTTTGTAAAGATTATTTTCACATTTTACTTGCACCATTCATCTTACAAAGTGATATACATGCCATGTAATGTAGCCGTGCTAAACTTACCTTGTAAATACACCAAATGGGAACATCGTGTCGAACTTCTTAAAGAGCCAAACGTGTTGCATTGGGAGGGACAGTACTGAAATGTGCTTTCCAAATGGTTTTGGTGACACCAGAAACTGTAATGTTTATTTCCGTAGTCAACTTTTAATAGTTAACTGTTAACTAACAGTGTATTCCATTAAGTCAAAGGTCATGTTTTAATTTATTTGAAACATGACAAATCTGACAGTTGAGGTGTTTGATTTTTCAAAGAGTGTGTCTCTCTTTATCGTTTTGAGCTTTTAGGTTTCAGTTTATTTTCTTATCCAGTCGACCGTTTATTTACCAGGGACATTTTACTCGGCATTGGAATAGCTATATGGTAATTTTGCCAACATGTGTTCTCTATCTTTCTTGAGGCCTTTCTCTCATCTTAAGCAAATTTAATTAAAAATATTTTGCTTTGAGCTTGAATATTTTGAATTGGACTTAGCATTGCATTAATAATAACCTGAGCTCTCTGAATCATTGGGGATGGGAAAAGGTATATTAACCTATCAAATATATGTTCTTATGTTTGAGTTCTTCTTTATCCAGTTAATATTGCAGTTTAGATCGATGAAGAAACTTTCGTCAAGTGGGTTGTTTTGGATGACATGTTGGTATGTCGGAAAGCGTACCGTCTGGACTTTCTGTTTACTGGCTGTGTGACCTTGGGCAAATCACTAAAACTCTCGGAATTATTTCACCACCTCTGTGATAATAGCTGAGGAGATTTCAGTAAATGATCTCTTCTGTCTTATTTGTGTCTATAATTCTGTGAATCAAATATTTTGTATTTGCATGGTAAGAGTAAGATATTTAAACCATTTCTTTTTTTTTTAGACAGAATATAAAACGTTAGGAAAGGATGCTATCATTTTCAAGGACTTTGAGCAGTTAATCTCAGGGAAATTGGTTATGAGTAAAACTTGGCTAGAAAATAACTTCTAGCACTGACTGTTAAGTAGCAAAACAACTTTACTCTGGAAAGCTGTGATTATTATTGATGTTGGATCTGAGCTGCCAATGCACACATCATTGTGATTTCTCATGTTTTTTTAATAATAAGCTATCTTATTAGGTTTCTGTGAAAATAATTATGTAAGTCAAAGTTCCCTAAACCCAAATCCATGGTTATTCCTTTTCAGTGAGTACAGATGTTAAAAGTTTATATAATTTAGCATATCATTATTTGCTGAAAATACTTATGCTATTTCTTTCTTCTGACATTTTAAGCCCCAAAGAACCCATTCGTCTATTTGATTGTTTCGAAAAACCGTAATATCTTTTATTTTAAGAATTGGGTATTTTCTGACAGAAAAATATCCATCTGCTCTTGCCATACCGTGGCTAATTTTTTTCTTTCAAGATAGGAAATTATTCCACACTTGAAATTAACTTACTTTCTGCATATCCCATAATTTAAAATGATCTTATAAATCAGTACAAGCATTTCTCAGAGTATATTGGACACAACGTCTCATTTTCCCAAGAAGGCAGGTGCTCAGGTTTAGCATAAAGTTTGCTCATCCTGAATGAGTGTCTCTTGCAAGATAATTTACCAACTGGAATCCTAACCATTTGAAAGGCCGAGAACATTTCTGAAAATGCTCAATAGCACTAGGGGGTATTTTTCTTATCAGCTAGTGTGTCTGATATCAATGGCTATAAGATTCTCTTGGTAATGATTAGGAACTTGCATTTTAAACGAGGTCCTTCACGTGGTGCAGGTCTATTTTGTAGCAGAGCAAGTGCTTTGATCTTTGAGAAACAAGGTATTAATATTTTGATAGATTATCAAGTAAATGGAAAATAAATTTTTGACTTCCTCTAATTATATTAGGATCTGATTTCCCTGATTTTAGTGAATCAGGGTTTCAGCAATGAAGGTTTTATCATAACCCTCAGAAATGATCACATCCTTACTAAACATTCTGAATGAATCTTTTACCGCATAGCATTTTCCTCAGATAACCACTAGGTCATGCCTTTTTTTTTTTTTCCCCCAAATGAGAAGACTGAGTCTCTTGGGTGTTGAGTGACTTATGCAAGGTCACCCAGAAGGTCAATGGCAAAGCTAGAAATAGAATCTAGATCTTGTGACTTCCAGTATGTTTCTCCTAGATACGTGTTACCTCCTGAAATTAATATGGTAATGAAATTGCCTTTTGGTGTGTATAATCGCTGTTCAACTTCAAGTCTGGAATTAGCTTAGGCAAATCCTTTCATCTTCCTCTGCACCTCTACCAACTCCCATATGCTCTAGTACAGAAAACATTTGATTCAGGAGCGAAAGCAACTGTAAGCAGCCACATGTGTGTGTGTGAGGGAGTGAGATGGAAAGACACTTTATACCTGGAACTCTGGATTGTCACATTACATCAAGAAAACATTTTAAGGTCCTAGAGAGTTATCAAGAGATTCAATCACTGTAAAGTATAAATTAAGTACAATATAAAATTCAAATTCTTTTATAGAAGGCTACAAGATCAGAAGGCCAACTGTTCTTGTCCTGATTCTGTGGTTAGGCATGGTTCATCCCTCTCTCAGATTAACATTATTTTTAAACTTTGTTTGCAAGCATTTCTGCATTCTTTATCCGTACTATCATTGCAAGAGGTGTACATAAGCACACAAGATCCTGAAGTGTCTTCTGAAATCTGAGAGAAAAGAGGGCCTCTCTATGTTTACGACATATTTTTCTTAAGATTGAAATTCTTTTGAAAATTGTGAATTCATGGGTATAATATGGAACAATGCCATTCATGCGAAGATCTAATTCTCCATCCATGTAAGAGAATATTATATGCTATAACCCTTTCTACTCTATACAATTAGAATCATTGCTCTGATTTTCTAAAAACGGTTTTGTGGAGGAAAGAATACGTATAGGATATGCATTCTTGAAATTAACTGACTCTCATATGAACGTGTTAGTATTTTCCCCAGAAACATTTAAACATGTACAAAATCAGTCCAAACTTATTACCACTCACTGTGCTTCATGGCCTGCCGCCTCTCGGCTTGCCCAGCTGCACCTGAAGCCCCTGCTCCGGCAGGCAGTTTTCCTCCCCATGCTTCCAACAGCACCCACGGTTTGTATCTTTGTGTTCTGTGGCCTAGAGACCACCCTGAGCTCACAGTTGCTTTCCTAGATGCTGTCGATCGTCCAAGACTCAGCTTGGGCCGTGTGTGTTCTCATCCTAGAAGCCTCCTAAGACTCTTTCTTTTCTCATTTATCTTCACGGTGTCTTGATTAAGGATCCCTGGATATGCCTCTGTTACTCATTTATCAATTCCTTAACTACAGCCCCATGACATCAATTCTATTATTACCTTTTATAATATTTCAGTCTTATTAGCTATTCAAGGCTAATAGGCTTTTTGGTTTCTGAAACATGGCTTTTAATCTTCTCTTTATATCCTTTTTCTTTAATTTTTGTATGTCTTATACCATTTGGTTTTCAAAAATTGTCTATTTTTGGTCTTGCAACTAAATTTTTTTTTTGAGAGAGAGAGTCTTGCTCTGTTGCCTTGGGTAGAGAGCAGTGGTGTCATCGTAGCTCCTTGCAATCTCAAACTCCTGGGCTCAAGTGATCCTCCTGCCTTGGCCTCCAAGAGTGCTAGGATTTCAGGTGTGAGCCACCGTGCCCAGCCTACAACTAGACCTTAATGTTTTAAGGGAACAGATCTTTTGATAAAGTGCTTTGTTAGTTATAGGCAGAAATTAATTTCATGTAACCAGAAAACTCAAAGGACAGTGGTTTAAAGAGGGAAGAGACTTTATTTTTCTTTTACTTTGAACAAAGGATCAGACCAAAGCTAATGTAGCAGCCCTACAGTGTCCTCAGATGATCAAACTCCTTCTTGTTTTTTATTCTGTCTTCTCTAGTGTGGATCCTTTTCCCTTTTATGGAAAGATAAGCATAAATATCTAATCTTACTGTTCACAGTCTTGGCTTAGAGAATGGGAGGGACCAAGGGCAGGCTGGCTAGTTTTCTCCCATGTTAACATGCCATGCTGGAATAACTAGGAGCTTCTGCTTGCATCTTACTGGCCAGGATTGTGAAATGCGGCCAACTCTGGATCCAAGGGGAGTCAGGAATGCAGGCCTTGAGCTCAGCTCAAGAAGGGTGGCTGTTGGTGGACAACTAGCCTTCTTCACAAGTGCCTCAAACGTATTAGGCATTCAGTGGATATTTGTCACTTGGATTTTTATGATTGTGATGCCAGATACAGAATGTGGTTATATTATACTTTTGGAGCAAAGTTATTCTGTTACTTGTGAGGGAGAGAATAACACCAACAGCCACTCTTTCCCTCTTCCTGATGATCCTGACTCTGGTGAGAAGGGAAGTGGATGTGGTACGTGGGGAGAGAGCAGATCTCCTTGGTGAGAGAGAGTAATGGAAGTCCACAGATGGTGGCCTGAGTTTGGATGGTGGACTTGCTTGGAAGGTGATATGGAAGTGTTAGTGGGTGTTGTTACTGCTTTTTATCCAGAGTTCTCATTCTTGCTAAAACCTTGATGTTTATTCTGCCTTTTTCATTTTTATACAGGGTAACCTAGTTGCATACTTAACGAGGAAGAGTATCATACAAGGGAATAGTTTCTGTATTTTCACAAAATGCTTCCTTTCCAGAGAAGTGTGTTTTTAGGAAGTGTGATATAGTAGAGATTATTTGTGTGTTTCAGAGCCAGGAATCCATGAGTTTGAGCTCAGCTCTGTCATGCATTCTTTTAAACCTTTCTGAGAATCAGTTTCTCTGTTTTGGTGATAATGATGCTCTTTCACAGAATAGTTATGAGGATATAACAGGATAAATATTTAGAAGTATTTGACACATAGTAAAACCCAGTAAATATGAATTTCTATTTTCCCCCACCTGAGAAATGGTATGTCTACTATTCCGTAAACAGTTTAAAATCTCTCTATTACTAAGAATTTGAATTTTCTGTGCCCTGTCCTACTAAAGTAGTTATCCAAAAATTTCCTTGTAGCAAATGAGTCAAACAAAAAGTGATTTTCCTTCATATAATGCAGCCAGGAGGAGAAAGATGATATATTGTGTTCCTACTGCTCCCCTTCTGTAACTTTATTTTATTTTGAGACACAGTTGCACTCTGTTGCCGGGGCTGAGTGAAGTGGCACAATTATAGCTCACTGCAACCTCAAACTCCTGGGCTCAAGTGATCCTCCTGGCTCACCCTCCTGAGTAGCTGAGACTACAGGCACGTGCCACCATGTCCTGCAAATATATATATATATATTTTTTTTCTTTGTAGAGATAAGGTCTCTCTATTTTGCCCAGGCTGGTCTTGAACACCTGGTTGATGCTCCTGCCTTGATCTCCCGAAGTACTAGGATTACAGGTGTGAGCCACCATGCCCAGCCCCAGCCCCTTTCTGTATCTTAGAAGGACTCTAATTTGAGGTTTTTTTTTTTTTTTTTTTTTTTTTTTGAGACAGAGTCTCACTTTGTTGCCCAGGCTAGAGTGAGTGCCGTGGCGTCAGCCTAGCTCACAGCAACCTCAAACTCCTGGGCTCGAGTGATCCTTCTGCCTCAGCCTCCCGGGTAGCTGGGACTACAGGCATGCGCCACTATGCCCGGCTAATTTTTTTTTTTTTTTATATATATATCAGTTGGCCAATTAATTTCTTTCTGTTTATAGTAGAGACGGGGTCTCGCTCTTGCTCAGGCTGGTTTTGAACTCCTGACCTCGAGCAATCCGCCCGCCTCGGCCTCCCAAGAGCTAGGATTACAGGCGTGAGCCACAGCGCCCGGCCTCTAATTTGAGTTTTGTAAAAATTGATTCAACTGTAACATGATGATGATTTTTTTTTTTTTAAATCTGGGAACATAGATTTATGTACAATAAGATAGGTGGTTAGTTATTCCTCCTTTCAATATCCTAGGTAGTGTTAGTTGCGGACTTCTGGGCTGTATATTTAAAAGAGATAAAAGTGGACCTAGTGTTAAGACTTTATTTCAGTAGACAAGAGGTGTGACCAGAATGTTAGCTGTATGATGGCAGGGACTTGTCACTTCTGATTATCACTGGCCCCAAGTGCCCAGTGCAGAGAAGGCACAGAGTTGGTATGTACTTACCATTAGTTGGATAACTACAATTTTTGTAAAAACAAGATTGGGCTCTTTAGATACTGACAGATATTGACACTTCCTTCTCAACATTTATTTCTGTGTTGCTTTTCCTTCATTTTTGCCGAGTTTTATCTTGTGGGGTGAAAAACCATCCACTCAGGCCTGTTTTTTACCCTTACTCATCTCCGACTTGCTGCTGTGGGCAATTTGGTGTACTCACTGCCCTCCGCACAGACCAATAAAAATAAAAGCCGCTACAGCGTGTTCAGCACTGATTATAATTCTCTTTAATCCTCTTTAATCTACCAGGTGGGTGGCCAAACCCATTTTTGGATGTGGAAAATAGGCTTGGAGAAGGTGTCTTTCCCAAGTCACCCATGCATAAATGACAGAGGCGGGACCAAGATGCGGGCCTCTGTTCCACCCAGCTCGGGAGGCTGCCTCTCCTCTCAGAGTACAGTGTAGCTGCGCTGCTTTGTCCACTCGCCTGTTATCTACTCCTGGGACAAATCTCACCTTTTCTGCCAATCTGCCTTTTGTCCTCCTAGTTATTTTTCCTTGCTGTGCACTCACTCTTGCCTTAAAGACGTAGTGACTCTGCCGGGGCTTGGTGGCTCACGCCTGTAATCCTAGCACTCTGGGAAGCCGAGGCGGGCAGATTGCTTGAGGTCAGGAGTTCGAAACCAGCCTGAGCAAGAGCAAGACCCCGTCTCTACTACAAATGGAAAGAAATTAATTGGCCAACTAAAAATATATACAAAAAATTAGCCGGGCATGGTGGCGCATGCCTGTAGTCCCAGCTACTCGGGAGGCTGAGGCAGGAGGATTGCTTGAGCCCAGGAGTTTGAGGTTGCTGTGAGCTAGGCTGACGCCACGGCACTCACTCTAGCCTGGGCAACAAAGCGAGACTCTGTCTCAAAAAAAAAAGACATAGGCCGGGCGCTGTGGCTCACGCCTGTAATCCTAGCTCTTGGGAGGCCGAGGCGGGCGGATTGCTCAAGGTCAGGAGTTCAAAACCAGCCTGAGCAAGAGCGAGACCCCGTCTCTACTATAAATAGAAAGAAATTAATTGGCCAACTGATATATATATAAAAAATTAGCCGGGCATGGTGGCGCATGCCTGTAGTCCCAGCTACTCGGGAGGCTGAGGCAGAAGGATCACTCGAGCCCAGGAGTTTGAGGTTGCTGTGAGCTAGGCTGACGCCACGGCACTCACTCTAGCCTGGACAACAAAGCGAGACTCTGTCTCAAAAAAAAAAAAAAAAAAAAAAAAAAGACATAGTGACTAAACCAACAGGTCAGTTTCTTAGGTCTACCCGGGACTATAGGGATCTCTGGGGACTTACTTACAAATGCCTTATGTTGCTTTCACAAATTTATAATAATGTTCCCTAACATTAATTGAGCGCTATCAGTTTGCCAGCATTTTACCCATTTTATGGTAGGAGGAATCTAAAACTTGTAACTGATAGTGAGCTGGTGGTCTAGGATCTGATCACAGAGCAGACCCCAGAGTGCCCCAGCCTCTGTGAGCACCGGGACTGAACCTCTATGAGAACAGGCATCGGGCCTCGTATTATTTTGTACATTATGATGCCTGGTCCACATTTGGCAGGGAAGGCTGATTAAAAATAGCTGGGCTAATGACCAGTCTCAGACTCTTGCTTGGGGCAGTCTGCAGGGCTGGCTCTCCTGGCCATGCCCCAGTACCCGAAGCCCAATCGAGAAAATAAGAATCTCTTTTTGGCAGAAAAAAGAAGCAAGACCTTTGGTAATTTCAAATACTAACCCCAGAAAGGATAAAGATTTTCCACCCATGTAGGATATTAAAAATGCTTGCTCTTAAGACAGCTCTAAAAGAGGAATTCAGAATTTGTTTTGGCAAGAACAGCACTGTCAGAAAGTGATTAAGCCTCCTGATCAGACATGCATATTTGAGTGTATACATTCGGTTGTGTTTGGGAAAATATCAGGAATATTATTTCATAGTTTCAGAAGTTAAATTAGGTTGTGTAGTTCCATCAAGATATGAGGAAACATTTTGACATCACTGCTCTAAATCCCACAGAGAACTTTGAGCTTGAGTTCCAAGAAAGATTCCTGGTAAGGTGATGTGTGTGTGTGTATATGTGTATGTGTGTGTATATGTATGTGCGTATATACATATGCACCAAAACAAAATCTTTCTTATTGAAATTTAAGATGTAGAAATCAGGCCGGGCGTGGTGGCTCACGCCTGTAATCCTAGCACTCTGGGATGCGGAGGTGGGCAGATTGCTCAAGGTTGGGAGTTCGAAACCAGCCTGAGCGAGACCCCATTTCTACTAAAAATAGAAAGAAATTAATTGACCAACTAAAAATATATATATAAAAAAAAAATTAGCCAGGCATGGTGGCTCATGCCTGTAGTCCCTGCTACTCGGGAGGCTGAGGCAGTAGGATCGCTTGAGCCTAGGAGATTGAGGTTGCTGTGAGCTAGGCTGATGCCACGGCATTCGCTCTAGCCTGAGCAACAAAGTGAAACTCTGTCTCAAAAAAAAAAAAAAAAAAAAAGATGTTGAAATCATTTATCTTAAAATTCAAATAGTTAAGAATTTTAAAAAATAAATTAAAACTCTGTTACAAGTTTATATCTAGCAGAAACTCCATAGGGTTAAATATGTTAAGGTTGCAATTTTCAAAAATGGTATTTTCTTTCTCTATTTGCACCAACTGATAAATGAAGACTCCCTCTGCTGGCTATTTCAGTATTTGTAATTTTTCTGGCAAGATGCTGAGAAAAGTGTAAAAAGGAAAACATCCTTTTTTGACATTCAAAAAGCTAGGTGCCTTGGGACATATATGTGTATTTATGTTTTAGTGTTTGGTTGTCTAGTACTTTTATCCAAATGTAATGTAGAAAAGTTGGATGAGCAGAGAAGAAAGAGCACAGCAATCGGTAAGGGACGGGTTCGTAGCTGGCTTGGCCAGTGACCAGCCAGAGGTCCCTGAGCAAGGAAAATTCCAGCCTCAGTGTCTTCATTTGTAAAATGGGAGGATTTCCGTGGATGCTCTTCAAGAACACTTCTAACCTTTAGTATTTTCTGATTCTAATAATACTGATTCTGTTTCTTTCATAGGACTATGTACTATCCATGTTTTATACCGATATAAAATAAATATTTAGAAAGATGAAGGAAAAATAAAATTACAAAATGGGTATAAATCAATTGTTCCTAATGTTGTCACAGCATGGGAGTGTTAGGATCTAGAAAGTAATGTTTTATATGCTATTATAAGTTTGTAAAAGAATACCCCCAATGTCCCAGAAAGAGTGAACACATTAAATACCATATTTCATTGATTGTATAGCATTTGAAGTTACAGGAAGCATCATTATTTTATATTCTTCCAATTAAGCTGTAATATACCATTGATGGTAAGTTACATACAAATTTTTGAGAAGTTAAATATGAAAAAGTGTGATTTTAAAAATCAATGAAGTAAGGAAGTTTCTAAAAGTGCTTCAACTGATGCCAATGGCTCCACGTAGTTGTGATAAAGTCTGGTGTGTTTTGGGCTCCGATAAATGT
Organism: Microcebus murinus; assembly: GCF_040939455.1. Taxonomy (NCBI): domain Eukaryota; kingdom Metazoa; phylum Chordata; class Mammalia; order Primates; family Cheirogaleidae; genus Microcebus; species Microcebus murinus. The sequence continues at coordinate 44,132,603 of NC_134111.1, read as the reverse complement.
ATCTTTCCTTCCCTCATGTTTTCTCTTTCTCTTTTTTAAACATTTCTCCTTCCACCCCTTCCCAACTTGTTCTTTTTTCTCAGTGTGTGAACTAGTTTTTAACTTTTTCACTTTAGACATGTCTTATGGCTATTCTGGGAACAAACTATTGCTTAAAGACCGAAATGAGACACTGGAATAACATTATGTCCAAAGTAAGCATGGCCAGTGGTTTTCTGCTTTAAATATGAATAAGCATTAGCACTTGTGAAGGTTTTTTCATTTCAAAGATGAATTAGCGCTGGCATCTTAGCAGGAACTGCATGAGTTTTAAAAACGCAGAAGCTTCAAAGAACACTGCTTTGATGAAGTCATTGGAAACATTAGGGTGGAATTTGTGATTTGACCCTCTCTTTATTATTCACATTGGATTTAGTCATTAAAATAACGTGTGTGTGTGTGTGTGTGTGTGTGAGAGAGAGAGAGAGAGAGAGAGAGAGAGAGAAAGATTAGGATATTTTTAACTTAGTTTTTTTTTTTAGACAGAGTCTCACTCTGCTGCCCAGGCTTAGAGTGCCGTGGCATCAGCCTAGCTCACAGCAACCTCAAACTCCTGGGCTCAAGCGATCCTCCTGCCTCAGCCTCCCGAGTAGCTGGGACTACAGGCATGCACCACCATGCCCGGCTAATTTTTTCTATATATTTTTAGCAGGCCAATTAATTTCCTTCTATTTTTAGTAGAGACAGGGTCCCACTCTTGCTCAGGCTGGTTTTAAACTCCTGACCTTGAGTGATCCACCCGCCTTGGCCTCCCAGAGTGCTAGGATTACAGACGAGTCACTGCACCTGTCCTAACTTAGTTTTTAATGCTTGCCTTCTTTTATAATGAAATTGGAGCAGTTTCCTTTGCCCTTTTTTCTGCCACATGATAGAGCAAACGAAAAGGGCTTCCATTTTCTCCTTTTGTAAAATTGAACCTTCACTTTCGTTAGGGTCTTTTTTTCTTTGCCGTGGGGAAAAAGGAAGCCTAAGGAAGGAACAGTCTCAGGGCTCTTGGCTTGACACAAGGAGAGCAGAAAAGGTAAAGGACAGAGTGGGAGAATAAAGGTGAGGAGAGGGGCTTTAAGGAGATGTTCTGGGCCGAGCTCCTGTGGCCTGCAGGCTGTCTTTCTTCTCTGAGTTGGAAGCCTAGATATGGCAGGATTCTGCAGTATCACTGCCCTAAGCTGTCTGGCGTGACAATGCTAACTCTCTTTTCATGCCAGGTTGAGGGCATTTCTAGTAGTGAGGGCACGCCAGGCCTCTTTAGCCTCATGCTGGATGGGAAGCTAATATATCATAAAGCTTCCTCCGTGCTTTTTGAGTTCATATCCAGAACTGGAAGCTCTCTATGGGTACCCACTAACACAGGTCCTCTAATTCTGAATCTGTTCATCTCTATCCAGGCCTGCCCTGTAATTTTCCGGTAGAAATGTAATCACATACAAATCCACCCCAGGGCAGAGTTTTTACAGAGGTGGTATGGGCATGATTCATCTTGTGACCTTAAGGATAAGAGCCACGACTCAAAGATCGGGGAAGTAGAGAAAGAGCACGGGTCAGTAGGGACTCAATGGAACTGCCTCCTCAAACAGCTGGTTTCAAATGTGAGAAAGTAATAAACCTCAATCTGGTTAACACATTGTGGGGCAGATCTTCTGTTACTAGTACCTGAACCTTTTCCTAAATGCTTAAGTCAGCATGTGGCCATTTATCCTTATTCTCTTAGCACTTTGTAGTCCTCATGTAAAACTGGCATTTTTTAATTATTAAAAAATAATTCTTAATTTTAAGATTTCTATAATATATTGACAACCTTTTTGAAAAGGTACCCTGTCATTTGTATATCTTAAAAAGTATTGGCCGGGCACAGTGGCTCATGCCTGTAATCCTAGCACTCTGGGAGGCCGAGGCGGGTGGATTGCTCAAGGTCAGGAGTTCGAGACCAGCCTGAGGAAGGGCGAGACCCCATCTCTACTATAAATAGAAAGAAATTAATTGGCTAAATATATATATATATATATATATATATATATATATATATAAAATTAGCCGGGCATAGTGGTGCATGCCTGTAGTCCCCGCTACTCAGGATGCTGAGGCAGAAGGATTGCTTGAGCCTAGGAGTTTGAGGTTGCTGTGAGCTAGGCTGATGCCCCAGCACTCTGGCCCAGGCAACAGAAGTGAGACTCTGTCTCAATAGAAAAAAAGGATTGCCTGTTGTGGTGGTCTCCTTGCTAGTTTGCAGTGATGGAAACCAGTGTTCAGCAGTCCTGGGAAAAGGTGACCCTTCCACAGGCCACCTGGCCCCTGTGCTTCCTCACCTGTCCTCACAATTTACTCCTTCTGATCTCAGCAAACTGATGTGTTTACTGTTTTCTGAATATTTTTTCACTCTTTCTTCCTCGGTATCTTTGTTCATAATATTTGTCCCACCCAGATGTCTTCCTACCTTCTTTTCTAATTCTCACAGAATCCCAGACATGAAATAGGCCACAGAAGTCACCTAATCCACCATTGTTCACAGATTTTATGAAAACTTGTGTGTGTTTTCTCTTTGGTTCATGTGTATCTTTTCTCTCCTAGTGCTTTTCAAACTCCATGGGGTTTCAGCACTAGTATTTGGAAACCTCTAATACTGTCTCATATGGTGCTATTCGGGATGGTTTCATTCATCACTGAAAGAATAGTTTTGGTTGTCCGCTGTGTGCCCCCACACCGTGCTAACTGTGGGAGGAAGCAAACACTGTGGTAGTCCCTGGTGGCATGCGGTGTTCTGGGTGGTGGAGGGGGGTGGGTAGTAATTATATAGTTGCACACATGCATATATGCAACAGAGAGCCCGGGCCTAAACTGGGAGGGTCTTTGCAAGCTTCCCCACACAAACAGTGGTTTATCTGAGATCTCGGGGAGGAGAAGAAGTAGAAGGTGTTCAAAGGAGGAATAGCACTATGTGCAAAGGCCCTGTGTTGGAAAGGAGCATGGCTCTTTCAAGAAACTGAGGGGAAAAAAATGTGGTTGGAGTTAGGAAGAGATTGTAGAGAGTGAAATTGAAAGGAGGCACAGGTAATATGGAATGGAACTGTTTGTGTCAATCAGTTTTTGTAATTCTGATCTCGGTGACAATATCTGAATGTACTGTTCATGCTCATGTAAAATGTGTTGTTGAATATCTCTCTGGCTAGAGAGAATTGAAGACTTATCTTGCTACCTGATATCTCTAAACTATCTACAGTGCTGCTCTTAGTAAATATTTGACAGCTAGCAAAATAATACAGGTTGGCAATAAGAAAGTAGTAGATATCCTTGAGCTGTTAGGGTCTTTTGGAAGAGTTTAAAAACACTGTTAGAAACTTGGAATAAATGATAATGACAATATTGCTTCTCATTCCTTTCAAAAGAACACATTGAGTTGCTTAATTCAAAATATCTAGGACTTTCTCCTGTTATCTTAGAGCACTGTGTTCCTTACTTAGAAGAATGTAAAACTCCAGGGCTGTTCTGACCTTGGTATAAAAGTTATTTTACATGATTTAGATACATTGCCTATCTATTAAAAATAATAAATAAAAAATCTTGAAACATTAGAAGATGCTTTATAAATTTATTGCAGTTGGATGATAAACTTTTAAAGCACTATGGAAGTAACTCCACTTTGGGACATAGTTCAGAGCATAGTTCTGAGCATAGTTCAGAGCTGTGGACCTTGTTTTTTATTTTTTTCTGTTAATTATATATTAATTACATGTATAATTAATAGATATAATATATACATTAATGAATTTGTATTTTTATTTAAAAGTTATATGCTGTTCATCATAGTAAGATCATATTTAAATATAGTATTTAAAAATAAATATATTTAAATTATTTTAAACTAAAGATTAATTAATATTAATTTAGTTTATTTAAAAAATCTTTTATCTTTAATTATTATGGATACATAATACTTGTATATGTTTATGGGGTACATGTGATGTTTTGATATAGGTATACAATGTTTTTTTTTTTTTTTTGAGACAGAGTCTCACTTTGTTGCCCAGGCTAGAGTGAGTGCCGTGGCATCAGTCTAGCTCACAGCAACCTCAAACTCCTGGGCTCAAGCAATCCTCCTGCCTCAGCCTCCCAAGTAGCTGGGACTACAGGCATGTGCCACCATGCCCGGCTAATTTTTTTTTTTTTTCTATATTAGTTGGCCAATTAATTTCTTTCTATTTATAGTAGAGACGGGGTCTCGCTCTTGCTCAGGCTGGTCTCGAACTCCTGACCTTGAGCAATCCGCCCGCCTCGGCCTCCCAGAGAGCTAGGATTACAGGCTTGAGCCACCGCGCCCGGCCAGGTATACAATGTTTAATGATCCAATAAAGGCAATTGGGGTATCCATCACCTCAAGCATTTATTATCTTTGTGTTAGGGACATTTCAAATCCACTCTTTATTTTAAAATATACAATAATTATTGTTAACTATAGTCACCCTATTGTGCTACCAAATAATAGATCTTATTCATTCTATCTAAATGTATTTTTGCACTCATTAACCAACCCTACTTTGTCCTCTTCTCCCGGTTATCCTTCCCAGCCTCTAGTAACCATCGTTCTACTCTCAATTTCTGTACATTCAATTTTTTAAACTTTTAGCTCTCATCTATGAGTGAGAACATGCAAAATTTGTCTTTCTGCTCCTTGCTTATTTCATTTAACATAATGTCCTCCATTTACATCCATGTTGTTGCAAATGACAGAATTTCATTCTGTTTTGTAGCTGAATAATATTCCACTGTGTTATATATTTTCTGAATCCATTAGTCTGTTGATGCATACTAACATTGATTCCATATCTTGGCTATGATGAATAGTGCTGCAATAAACATGGGAGTACAGATATTTCTTCCATATACTGATATCCTTTCTTTTGGTTATATACCCAGTGGTGGGATTGCTAGATCATATAGTAGTTCTATTTTTAGATTTTTGAGGAACTTCCATACTGTTCTTTGTAGTGGCTGTAATAATTTACATTCTCACCAGCAAGTGTACAAGGGTTCCCCTTTCTCCACGTCCTTGCCAGTATCTATTATTGCCTGTTTTTTGGATAAAAGCCCTTTTAACTGGGGTGAGATGATGTTTCATTGTGGTTTTGATTTGCATTTCTCTGATGATTAGTGATATTAGGAATTTTTTCATATACCTGTTGGCCATTTGTATGTCTCTTCTTGAGACATGTCTACTCTGCTCTTGTGCCCATTTTTGTTTTTTAATTTTTTTTCTGAGCCTCACTCTGTTGCCTGGGTTAGAGTGCCGTGGTGTCAGCCTAGCTCACAGCAACCTCAAACTCGTGGGCTTAAGCAATCCTCCTGCCTCAGCCTCCCGAATAGCTGGGACTACAGGCATGCACTACGATGTCCGGCTAATATACATATATATATATATATATATATATATACATATTTTTTTTTTAGTTGTCCAGCTAATTTCTTTCTATTTATTTAGTAGAGATGGGGTCTCGCTCTTGCTCAGGCTGGTCTCGAACTACTGAGCCCAAACGATCCTCCCACTTTGGCTTCCCAGAGTGCTAGGATTACAGGCATGAGCCACCACACCCCACCTGCCTGTTTTTAAATCAGATTATTTGATGTTTTCCTATTAGTTGTTTGAGCTCCTTATAAATTCTGGTTATTAATCTCTTGTCAAATGGGTAGTTTGCAAATATTTTTAGTTTAAAAATTAAATTAAAATTTTCCTAAAATAGAAACTTAGATGCAGAAGGTAACTATGAATAACCAGGGCCACAATTTTTTTTTCACTTTTGCTCTTTCTTTCTTTCTTTTTTTAAACTTTCTCTCACTTCATCCTATAGATTTCTATTCATTTATATATGCTTAATCCATGCTTATTTTTTTTTTGCCTGTTGAATGACAATCCCTCTTTTTTCCTCTCTTCTCTGAAGAAACAAAGGAAAAGTGGGGCAAGCCTATGGAGTGATTAATTATTTTCCAATCATGGCGGGTGTAACGTGAGCATTATCAAATGACCAGTCGATAACCCTGATTTCATTTCAAGTAGAATAAATCCAGACTCAAAAAGGAATTGGCTAACCCATGCCATCCCATTGCTTGGAGTCAAAGGACGGAGGAGAATGGCTGACTTCTTACCCTTTGGCCAGTTTGTTTTTTAGGGCTTTTCCAAATAATCTTTTCTTAGACTCAGCATTTCAGATGATTGTTGCAGAGAAACACTAAATGTACTTTGGGGGCAAAGTGATACATATTAAATTGACTTTCAAATTCTCTTTGTATATTTATTAAATTATTTTAGAAATAGTATTTGCTGTATAACATTTTAAATATTTTGTCTCTTTTAGTCTAGAGGCTTTAGGGGCTTCAAGTTTTTTTCCTAAAAGGTTACCATTTATTCTTGTATTTTAACATTGTTTTGTCTGCTGCTTTAAAAATGGCTTATGTTAATTTTTAATCTCTTTCCTCCACTTAGTGTTTATGCAGAGCAGTCTAGGGGAGGAGTTGATATATAAAGTGCATAAGCATGCCTTGATACCATGCCAGCTAAAACAGAGATGTGCTCCACCCACATTCCAGCATGTCCCTGCAGGGGCTACTGTGACCGTGTATTATTATAAATTTTCATTGCTAGATGCCATATGCTCCTAGAGCACTTTTTGAAGCTGTAAACTACTCCAAAGGCCAAGGTTGTTCTGATTATGAGGATTACAGTGACACAGAAGGGCATTCCAACTTTCCAACACAGCTGGTTTGTACACGCTTGGCCTTCCTTAGGCACTCTGTGCCAGTGGGTTGTTACACATAGACCTCAGCAGTGCCATGTGTCTCTTGCTAGTTAACTTTCAATCCATTGATGACACAAAGTTTGTTTCTATTCTTCGTTAGGGGCCAGGCAGGATTTCTTCCTGTCGGTGTACAATTTCAAATGATCTTGTGGATAAATTGATGTGCATAATACCCTATTCACCCTGTTTTTTCACTTTCTGAGGCAAGATGGGAATTTGGATGTACTGAACTGAAAATGTATAATAGCCTTTTATTAAATAGCATGATTATATGAACTTCAACTTTTTTTTTTTTTACCTTTCAGTATGTAGAGGAAACAGCATGCAATATTTTGCTCTAATGGTTCTTAAGAACAGCTCTGCTCTTTGGTTTTTACTTGATCACAAAAGTCATTAACTTAGTTTAACCCATACCAGTCATGTAGTTTTTGTGATGAATTGACTGTTCTCTTAAATAGGAAGGTTTAGTATAATAATACTTTTGGCATGAGGTGTATTCAACTCCACTAGAGAGTTAAGGCTTCTGTTGTCCTTTCCTTTCTCACATATTTTAAGGGGAAATAAATAGAAATAAAATAAAACTTTTAAACAAAGGCACGCCATTGGTAGTATAAGGAACTCTCATAATTACTGAATAGATATGAGATGACAGGGATTTACTGCTGTGGAGTATCAGCCTAAGTATAATTTTATCCTTCATAGATGAATGTGTGTTTTGGACAAGTGTCAGCATTAAATAGGATTTAAAAACAATAAGGACTTGAAATGGATTTCAAACAAAAGCATTAAGTTTTGCTCTCAGCAGGTGTTATTCATTTTAAAAATGAATACACGCATCTATTGCAGAAATTTAAGTCATCCTAGATCCTCTAAATTTGCGTGCCTCAATTCTTGACAACTTATTTCCAAATTTGCCCATGACACAGTCTGAACAAAATAGTGGCATTTCCTGATTGTATAATTGTCATTTTCATTTACCCCAACTTTACCTCTTGCTCTATTCTTGCCCTCTTTTTGAATCTGGCTTAGGCTTTACAATGCCTCTAGTTTTTCAGTTTCTTAGCTTCTCTGAAATAAGAGAGCATGCAAAATAAGAGGCAGGCTTCTGTTACCCCAGGTGATGAGAGTTTACTGTAAGAAAACACATGGGAGTAGTTAGGTGCAGAGAACCTTTTCAGCATCCACCAGGTCATTCTTCAATCTCCCCTCAACTCCCCCTTTCCTGGTGTGGAATGTGTAGCAGGGAACTGAAACAGTGACTCATCATTGCTCTGCATGAAGGAGCAGTTCCAGAGTCAGATCCTCTGGTCCTCTCAGAAGCAGTCATCTTCACATTGCTTTCAGCAGGAACGCCCACCCGGGCTTGGTCCGATCGATCGGCTGTAACCAGAGCAGCGTCCCTCAGAATTCCACCACAGAAACAAATGCTGATGACACATCTTTAAGAATAATAGTCTACCTAGAGGCAAACATTAGAAACACTGAGACTCCACGTAGATCTTGGCATCATAATGAACTACATGTATTAACCAAAAATAAATGAAGTGAAAATTCAGAGACAATAGCATCTGATTTTGACAATGTGTTTTTTATGACTTTTCTCAATGACTTAAAAAACTCAGAACTGCCATACTGAGTCAGTTTTTACCTGGGAATTTTTGTGATGAAAAATTGTACATCTGTTCCTCATTGAGAAGAATTTTAATTTCCCGAGCATAAAAATTTTAAGTAATTATATACTTCGAGGCAGAAAATATTTTTAAATTAAATTTTGAAATAGGTGTTGAGTGCTACTATGTACAAAACACTGTGATAGGTTTTGCAGGTGGTTCAGAGTTCCTTTACTCCACAGATTTTTATTAAGCCATGCATTGCCCTGATATAGGTGCCTGTGATACAATGATAAATGGTGATAAATGGGGAATAAACAGAGATTTTCCTTGAAAGAGCTTGCTAGCATTGTTGTGGAGAAAGACATGCAAACAGAAAATTTCAAAATAAGAACACATAAAAGAGGCACATTACAAGGCCTTGGGCTATCAGGGAAGACTTTCTGGAGTTGTTGCCATTGGAATTGGGCAAATAGAAATAGAAATTTGCCAAAGAAAGCATGTCGTTGTGGGTGGAATATTGAAGCATCTTCTAGGTAGAGGGACCCAATCATGCAACTAATAAAGAATGGTTTGCAAGTGCTTGTCTTATTTGGATGGAATCACAGAGTGATCTGTGCTATAAAACACTAATGCCATTCATGAGCCCCCATGACCTAATTACCTCCCAAGGGAAAGGCCCCAACTCCAGATATCATCACTTGAGATAAGGGTTTCAACACGTTGATTTTGGAGGGCACAAACACTCAGTCCATTGCAGCATGGCTCACCCCACATGGGCCCCGTTTGCCCTCAGTTGCTCTCTTTGTGAACAGCAGCAGCTCCAGCCTATTTCTTCATGGGCGTAGGTTTGGTAGAAAAGACAGCCCACTCTATGGTTATGGCTCTGATTGGCTCTGATCAGGCAATGTGCCCATCTGTGAAATAATCACTGTCGTCTGCGGGATTCTAGGTACTGATTGGTCAATCTAGAAAACATCGTTCACCCTAGATCTGAGGCAGTTGGTGCACTGATAACCAGAAGCTAAAAATAAAAAGTTAAAGAAGACCTTTTCTGCAGCATTTACCAGTTTCCATGGCTGATTTTAAGCTGCCTGGCTTTCACAGCTCCTGAATGTTTAACAGTCAGCTCTGCAAGCCAGTTCCAGCAGCTCCAGCACGTTGTCACTGAACTGAGCATGGAGCTGCCAGGGAACAAAGGCTGCTGGTGAGGGAGGGAGTAGTGCTCTAAAAGGAAATCAGAATACTGTCCGAAGAGGAGGGTAGATGGTAGGTGCCTGGTAGCCAAAGCCATCCAATAGATGTATAAAATAGTTTTACCAATTTATATCACCCCTATCACTGTAAGAGGGCAACTGTTTTATTGCATTGTCATTAAGTGTAACTTTAAAAAAGATAGGACAGAATGGATATATCATTTTAATTTTCCAGTCATTTTCCACTTTTGTGGATGTGTTTGTTGATCTTACTCAACTATTGTTGTAGGTATTTATCCTGTGATTAATTTAATTAACATATAATGTAACAATTAATAACGGAAATTCTAGCACAGAGCACAGCTTGGTAAATGTTGAGGAGAATGATTTATTTTTTTATTTATTTATTTTTTTTGGCACAAGACCTAGTTGAGCAGAGGAGAATGATTTATATGAAACTCTAATTCTGTATAATTTAGGGTAACATTAGCTACTCTAATAGGTAAGTCCCAATTCACAGTGAGTTAACACAATAGAAGTTTATTTCTTGCTCATGTCAGAGTCCCATATGGGTGTTCTTAGTTAGCTATTTTCTATGTGGTCACACAGGGACAAAGGCTCATTCTGTCCTATGGTTTTTCTTTCCTCCGGGGGCCTGGTAGCCATTCCATTCAGTGGGATGGTAGCAAAAGAGAATGGAAGACAATACTTGGGAGATTTTTATGCAAAATTTCATGTGCTTGCATTCCATTGACTAAAACTCAATCCTATAGCCCCAACTAATTGCAAGAGAAAAAAGAGAAAGGATTTCTTGAACATTTAGCTAGTGTTCACCCACATTTCCATACCTGAAAAGAAGAAATCTTTTCATAAAGTTCCCTAGTTTTACTACTTGAGTATATCTGGGCATAAATTACCATGTTACTTGAATTATTTATGGGATTTAAATTGGGAATATAAAATTTAAAATATTAATAAAAAATGCATAGGCTTTTGTAGATCAGTGGTGGGAAAATGATATTAAGTAGTTACTGAATAGCCTTTAGATACTGATGAGAAGAGAGTGGAAGTTGTTGGACAAAGTGACTTTGACATGTAAACAAGTCTTGAATCAGTAACATTCACTCAATGTATAAGAAAATTCAATGTAAGAAACACTATATAAGGAATTTATAATCAATTCAACCAGTAAGTTTGTTGACTTATTAAAGTGATATTTTTAATAGAAGATTTCAATGAAAAGGCTACCTATGGATTGGAAAAAATATTTGCAAACCATATATTATTATAAGAGTTAGTATTTCAAATCTAAAAGAACTCATACAACTCAATAGCAGAAAACCCAATAACTCAATTAAAAAATGGATAAAGGCTCAGAATAGACATTTTTCCAAAAAAGACATAAAAATGGCCAATGGGTATATGAAAATGTGCTGACACATCTCTAATCATCAGGGAAATGCAAATCAAAACCACTATGAGATATCACTTCATACCCATTAAGATGACTATCTTAAAAAAATGAGATAAATATTGGTGAGGATATAGAGAAGAGGGAACCTTTCTACCCTGTTGGTGGGAATGTAGATTGATATAGCATTCTGGAAAACAGTATGGAACTTCCTAAAGAAATTAAAAATAGAACTGCCATATGACCCAGCAATTCCTCTTTTGGGGATTCCTAAAAGAATTGAAATCAGTACATCACAGAGATGTCTGCACTCCCATGTTTATTGCACCATTATTTATAATAGCCAAGATGTGGAAACAACCTAGATGTCCCATCCCCTTAATGGATGAATGGAAAAAGAAACTGTGATATATGTACATTGTGTGTGTATGTGTATACGTGTACATTGTATATTTAAATTATATCCATATAAGAGGAATATTATTCAGCCCTAAAAAAGAGATCCTGTCATTTGTTACAACATGCATGAACCTGGAGGGCATTATGCTAAATGAAACAAGCCAGACACAGAAAGAAAAATATTGCATGATCTTACGTATATGTGTAAACTAAAAAAAAAGGTCATATAACAGAGAGAATAAAACAGTGGTTACCAGAAGTGGGAATAGAAGTGGAGGGAAATGGGGAGATACAAAATAGCAAACATGTAGGATGAACAAATCTAGAGGTCTAATGTGCAACATGAGGATTATGGTTAATAATACTGTATTATACTTGGGATTTTTGCTAAATGAATAGATTTTAGCTGCTCTTGCCACACAAAAAAACATGTGTAACTATGTGAGATAACAGATATGTTAATTTGCATCACTGTATTAACTATTTTACTCTATATAGGTGTCTCCTGACTTCATGTGGTTTACTTTATATACAATAAAACTTATAAAAACCAAAAATAAGACTATTTTAGCTCTTCTTCTTATTTCTACCTACACAGGTGATTAAAGTATATAGTGAAGATGAAACCAGCAGGGCTTTAGATGTACCCAGTGACATAACGGCCCGAGATGTTTGTCAGCTGTTGATCCTGAAGAACCATTACATTGATGACCACAGCTGGACCCTTTTTGAGCACCTGCCTCACATAGGTGTAGGTAAGGATATGGAACCATTGTCTCACATCATTGCTTTTCTGTCTTTTATAGTATAGATCATATAGCAAAGATTTTCTTCAGATGTTTAAAAATAGAAAGGAATTATGAATTGTCCTTTTTTAACTCTTTTTATTTTTGGTTGATGGTTGAGGAGACAAAGAAAGTAGCACAAAATGGAAACAAGAATAAAAGTATTATAAATTTACTGCCTGTCTTTGTTTAAATATACATAATGTTCCATGGGAATTTTGGAACTAAGACATAGAGTTCAAATTGATGGAAAGAGAAATTTCATAAAAATCTTTAGTAGCACAATGCAAAATTTTTGAGAAGTTAGAAAAATAAGCTGTTGTTCAGATTGCATTTTGAGTTGAGTATATGGAGACAAGTACAAATATCCATAGTGGTGGTTCTCTTTAAGGGTGTGTACAACCTTCATTTTTCTTGAAGAAATAAGTAGCTCCTTCACATCTTAAAGACATAAACATAAAGAATAACCTTTAGGCCGGGCGCGATGGCTCACGCCTGTAATCTAGCACTCTGGGAGGCCGAGGCGGGCGGATTGCTCGAGGTCAGGAGTTCGAAACCAGCCTGAGCAAGAGCGAGACCCCGTCTCTACTATAAATAGAAAGAAATTAATTGGCCAACTAATACATATATAGAAAAAATTAGCCGGGCATGGTGGCACATGCCTGTAGTCCCAGCTACTTGGGAGGCTGAGGCAGGAGGATTGCTTGAGCCCAGGAATTTGAGGTTGCTGTGAGCTAGGCTGACGCCACGGCACTCACTCTAGCCTGGGCAACAAAGTGAGACTCTTTCTCAAAAAAAAAAAAAAAAGAGTAACCTTTAAAAAATGTTTAATTGGAAATGCATCTTTGTATTAATAATAAACTGTGGAGGGATTTTAAAAAATTATTTTAATAAGTTATAAAGAATTCACTCTTCTGCTAGAGTAAGCCAGGATTTGGCAATAATTTTGTTCCCTGCTTTCTTATTTCTGTAGATTTGGTGTTAAAAAAACATGCTTATATATAAGTAAATGAGGAAGGAGGGCGTTCATTATAGCAATGACATTCAATTCTTTTGAGCTTGATATTAGATTCCCGTGGTTGCTATAACAACCACAAACTTGGTGGCTTAAAGCAACAGAAATTTATTGCCTCTCACTTCTGGAGGCCAGAAGTCTGAAATCAGTATTGAAATTAAGGTGTCAGCGGGGATGTACTTCCTTTGGAGGCACTAGGGGAGAATACATTCCTTGCATTTTCCAGCCTTGGTGGCTGCCTGCATTCCTTGGCTGGTGGCAGCATCACCTCATCTCTGCCTCTGTGGTCACACTGCTTTCTTCTCTTATGTCTGTGTCAAGTCTTCCTCAGTCTTGTAAGAAGAGTAACAGGGCTCACTCAGATAATCTAGAATAATCTCATTTCAAGATCCTTAATTGAATCGTATCTGCAAAGTTTTTTTTTTTTTTTTTCTTTTGCCATATAATGACATTCACAAGTTCTAGGAATTAAAATGTGATTATCTTTTGTGGGCTGTTAATATTTAGCCTGCCATAAATTTCTTTACATTATATGTTAAAATAAATCTTTAGTAATAAATCATCAAAATCATTTACAATAATTTTTCCGTGATAGTTTAATTAGTCCTTTAATAGGTTTAAAGAATTGTGAGACTTTTATATATAGTCATTAGAGTCATTCACTTTCTGGCACAGCTGCTGATATATAAAATTGTCCCATTATTTGGTGCATTTGAGGGCAATGTGCCAAAGTCAGTTTCCATTTGAATGAGAGGTTTGCCTTTCTTTTATGAAAGGGAATTAAAAAATGATGTTCTCAGAAAAGGAATGTTCTTGGAAAGATTCATTTTTAAAAGATTCTGGAAAGTGGTTTTGCTTAACACTACCTGCATTCCCTGAACTGTGTAGAAGGTGTTCACACTTCCAATTTGATGACTGCTGTCCTAGGACATGTCTAAACCTCAGGGAGGGGACAGGGTGAAGCTTATGGAAAAGAAGCTGGAGTTGTTCTGCAATTTCCATAGGGATTCAGAACCTGACCATCTCCCAGTTGAGAGGTGATGAGCTACAGTAGTGCCAGCTGATCTTGACAGCTCAGCATAGATGATTATAAACCTGCCAAGAAAGCCTGATTCTGAAAGTACATAAGACTTGCCAGTACGTCTTGCTATCTTACTTTCTAGGGCAGAAAAAGCTCATCATGTATTTTCTTCATTGCCATTTGTGACTAATTTAACTTGTACTCATGATAATCTCCCAGAAGTATGGTGTTAATTCTCAGTAGGTATCTGCCATATTACAAATATGTCATTTACTTAAGCTGGTAGAAATATAGCTCTTAATTAGCATAATATATCATTACAGTATTTTATGATCTTAAATTTTTCATTGGGGAGAGGCTTTAAAAATATTTTTTGTAATAGTCACTACAGTTTATTAATATCTCCAACAAATAGCTTTGAAGTTCAGTAATAAAAATCTACTCTGTAAATCAAGTAGCAGTTTTCACTGAGAACACTACAAATTATTTATATTAAGGAATAAAATGTATTAATACAAGTCTTTAATGTAAAAGCTTAAAATGGAACATTGAGAATTAATTTGATCTACATAATAAATTTAAACTTTTAGGCTTCAAATATAAAATAAGTGTATTTCTCCATTATTGTGTTTTCTGGAAACTGCTGAAATAAAATCAAAGATGTGAGTATATTTTCATGGCTTCATCAACCATGCATTAGACCAAAGCTTATGAGAAAGAATTTTAGTTCCAGAGTTTTATTGTATTCTTTTTCTTTTTGTTTTTTGCTGAGATTACATATTTAAACAGAATAATTGAAAACATTAACTGTACCCAAATACTAATATGTGTTAGATTTAACAGCTTCCGGTTCTTTAATGATGTAACAGGACAATAACTACTATTGAGGTGCTATGGTCTTCTTCAGCATCAAACAGATGTGTCTTTAAAATGTTTTTTGTGTTTGTTTTATATTGTTTTATGCATAGCTCATAAATACTCTTGCAATAACTATTTAATCTAATAGTGGTATTAAGTAACATTTTTCCCATTTACATATTAAAATGAATGAAAGGAAGTAGAGTGGGTTTTTTTCCTCTTTAAATATGATACACAGCTGTAGATGCCCTTTGTCAATAGAATGAACCACTGACACCTTTACCTGTAAATCTTTTGTGAGTGCTATTTATACAAAGAACCAAAAGACAAACTATTGGCCAAAACTTTGGTGACCAGCTAGTCAGTTCTGCATATTGTTTAGGAGACATTCTTTACCTCTTTTTGGACCAAAGAGATGAATTTTCAGTGAACAGAATTCTAAAAGAAAGGGAGTGCTGTCTATTATTTTTAAGTATAAAAATGATTCAGCTGGTTATAAATAAATGAGAAATAAATGTGTTAAGAACAAAATTATCCATAATTTCATGTCACTGAACTTCTGTTAGCATTTTACAAATTCTCTAATCAGTTTCTCCATTTTTAACATAATCTCTCTATGCATTAACTTTTTAAAAAAATTTTTTTTTTGAGACAGAGTCTCACTCTGTTGCACAGGCTAGAGTGAGTGCCGTGGCATCAGCCTAGCTCACAGCAACCTCAATCTCCTGGGCTCAAGCAATCCTCCTGCCTCAGCCTCCCAGGTAGCTGGGACTACAAGCATGTGCCACTATGCCCAGCTAATTTTTTTTTTCTATATATATTAGTTGGCCAATTAATTTGTTTCTATTTATAGTAGAGACGGGTCTCACTCTTGCTCAGGCTGGTTTCGAACTCCTGACCTCGAGCAATCCGCCCACCTCGGCCTCCCAGAGTGCTTACGCATTAACTTTTGTAGACTACTTTCTTTATTCTTTCCTTTGTGCACTTAAAAATACATCTTGAGTGTTTTTAGTTTTTTACTTTTCACTTCACAGATTTCATAAATAGTAGGAACTCCTTCTGTCTTCCCCAAACAGTTTAGCAAATATTTATTGACAATTTTGTACCAGGCCTATTCTCTTGGGTAGATCTTGGGGAAACAGTATGAACAAAACAGACAAAAAGCATTGCCCTTGTGAGTTTGCACTGTAGTGGGGGAGAGAAAGACAAGAAACAAAGGACTAATGTTGGTTATCTCATAGGCTCTGGGGAAGGAAGAAATATGGAAAGACGGACAGCAAATTCTGGCAGCAGATGGCAGGTGTGCTTTAAAGAGAGGCATCAGGGAAGGCGTCCCTGACTGGGTGGGTTTGAGTAGGGACCTGAAGCACACAGCAGGCAGGTCATGCAGCTAAATGGAAGATTGTTCTGGAAAGAGGGAATAGCTAGTGGAAAGGCCTGGACATGGCCATGTGTTTGTGTTCAGGACACAGCCCAGAGGCCAGTGCTCGTGGATGGAGTCAGAAAGGTGGAAGGGAATGGGAGCAGACACAGAGTTGCCACAGGGCCAGATCACGTAGGGTCTCATTGGCCAGGGAGTGGGCTTGCCATTTACGGAGTGAGAGAAAAAGCAATGGGAGGTTTTTGAATCAGAGAGCAATATGATTTAAAAATATACTACTGGCCGGGCGTAGTGGCTCATGCCTATAATCCTAGCACTCTGGGAGGCCGAGGCGGCGGATTGCTCAAGGTCAGGAGTTCAAAACTAGCCTGAGCAAGAGTGAGACCCCATTTCTACTAAAAATAGAAAGAAATTAGTTGGCCAACTAAAAATATAGAAAAAATCAGCTGGGCATGGTGGTGCATGTCTGTAGTCCCACCTACTCGGGAGGCTGAGGCAGGAGGATCTCTTGAGCCCAGGAGTTTGAAGTTGCTGTGAGCTGGGCTGACGCCACGGTACTCTAGCTCAGGCAACAGAGTGAGACTCTGTCTCAAAAAAAAAAAAAAGTATACTACTAAAGAGGCCAAGAGTTCAAGTTTTGACCTTTTGAAGGCCAAACAACTTGTTTTGCTTTTATATCAAACTACCTGTGGCTCCTGGAATGATCTTTGCCTCGCTGTTATTTTTGGTAGTTGTACCTAGCTGCCTTGCTTGTGTCATCTTCACATATGGTGTGCTGCATGTTTATCAGATTTAATGTTTGTGGGATACCAAAGCCTTTTACGCAAGAACATTTTGACTTAAAGGACAGATGAGAGTTTTCTGCACTTTAATCCGCTTTAATGACCTAAGTACATTTAGGGCATTTTCAGAGACACTCTGTGTTGTTAATAGATAGATATGCTACCATTGTAACTTCTGGTCCATGAAACCACGTCACCGATTACTGAAGCCAGAAGAGGGAATACTTGATATTGGAAATGTGATAGGTTCATGGAATCCAAAGTCCATTTTCAGAGTGACATTTTCTGTGGCAGAAGAAACTTCAATCTTATGAATGTTTTTTAATATGAATACATATGTTTGATAGTTCATGTGGTATGTAATATAATATCCATTTTACATGCAGAAATACACAGGCTCAGTGATGAAATACCTCATCCAGGGTCAAGCATCGCACAGATCTAAATTCTGTCAGATTCGAAAGTCTATGCATTTTCCACTGAAGTTATTTGGTTTCTTCTCACCCCGATGGTTCAAGGAAATGTTCCTGGGATTCTGTGGTTGGTTTGTCTCTGTCACACTCTACATCTCTGTCTCTCAGGCATGCTACAATTTAAATTTTGAATTACCAAGAACATTTTCAGATGAACTTTCCTTACCCAGGTGATATTGGAATTACTAAGATTGTACTGAGCCAACCTGGTTCATATCTGTCTCTTTTATAACTGAGGCAGATATTTATTTTGGCTGAGCAAGAGGCTCATGTTGGAAGTTACTTGTTCTTGAAATTTTGTATACAACCATGAATGGTAAAATTATGCTTGGAACTTTGAGTACAATGTCAATATTTCATATCCTTTGCCTGTAATTATTAATATATGCTGTTGAGAATTTTAATAGGCAGAGTAAATCATTGAAGGCAGCTAAATATCCTGATTTTGTTATGAATTTCTTAATTGCCTGATTTGAGATCATATTGTGATATAGCTCTAGTTGTACACACTGTTTGATAGACATTGGATATAAAATGTCAGCCTATCCACAAATATTTCTTCTTTTCATGGTGTAGTAAAACCAGGTTTTGTAACTGATGTGCTTTCCTCCATAGCCACTGGATGTCACTGTAGTTCCCCAGATGGAGTCCTCTGCTTTTAGAATCCGTTTAAGAAGAGAGTGTCCTTTGCCGGGAACTTTCAGCTTCTGAGTCCTCAGGAACTTAAAGGGATCCATGTTTGTCTCGCTCCCATTTTGATTCCTAATTGAAGCCATGCTATGAAGCAGTGGCAATTAACACAATACCTCAAGCTCATACCTATAGATTCTTTGGGAAGAGGAATTTTTTTTTAGTATCATTGCCAGGGACAGCTGAGATTTCCATTGTGAATATCATTGTGGAGTGGCTGTAATAAGCGAAATGAATGACTGGAGGCTTTTAATGAAACCATTTTTTTATGTGTGCAGCTATACCCATGTGATCTCTTTAAGACACACGCAACGCATGGTGGCAGCGAAGGGACGTTCATAGCTGCCTGCTTTTGAAGCTGCTCCTTCACTACTTTTCCTTTAAAAAAAAAAAAAGCAAAGGAGGCACAAGTGTGTTTTTTTGTGTTGTCTGGAGCTGGTGTGTAGTTGTACTTTCTGCACTGTGTACAGCCTGTTAGTACAAGCCATCAGAGCTGTGGCCACCCTCATCACCAGCAGGAGATGATGGTGAGGCCTCCGGGCCACGCGGCACTGTGTTTCCTTCTCTGCAGAGAATCGAGTGCTCTGAGCTGTGACAAGACTTGGTGTCCTGGTGGCACGCACAGGCCAGAAATGGGAAATAGTTAACTAACAAGGAGTGGGAAGTCCCTGCAACAAAATCTGCCTCCAGAGTGGCTGGTTTTTCCTTCTACATATTCTCTTAGCCTCTGCTACGTGAGTTCAGGTCCTGTCATCCCTATCCTCAGGTATTAAGTTAGCCTCACAACTGGTCCTCTTGCCTCTCACCTTACCAACGTCCATCTGAATGCAGACCTGATTCTCCTTGTATTTGGGTCCAAGGTCCTTTGTGGGCCTTATAGCATCTTTTTTTATTATTTTATTTTATTTTTTTATTCTTTTTTTTTTTTTTTTTGAGACAGTCTCACTTTGTTGCCTAGGCTAGAGTGAGTCCCTTGGCGTCAGCCTAGCTCACAGCAACCTCAAACTCCTGGGCTCAAGCGATCCTCCTGCCTCAGCTTCCCAAGTAGCTGGGACTACAAGCATGCGCCATCATGCCCGGCTAATTTTTTCTATATATATTAGTTGGCCAATTGATTTCTTTCTATTTATAGTAGAGACGGGGCGGCGCTCTTGCTCAGGCTGGTTTCGAACTCCTGACCTCGAGCAATCCGCCTGCCTCGGCCTCCCAGAGTGCTAGGATTACAGACGTGAGCCACCACACCCAGCCTTATAGCATCTTGTGACCTGTTGACACCTCATATATGCGGACTTGTGTCTCACCCCTCCCTCCTCGTAGTTTATGCATTAGAGAGCTGTCTGCAGATTCTTGCGTGCACTACAGTTTCTACTCGGTTTCCTTGCTTGTGCTGTTAAGGTTTGCAGCCCTTTCCTGCCCGTCTTTACCTGCTCACTGCTATGCATCTTCCATGGTATAGTTATTTTAGTTAAAAATGGCAGGGAAGTATGTAACCCCTAGCCCTCCCTTTCTTAAAAATACCTACGAAAACAAAGTAAAAATGAAAACTCTCAGCTGTCCAAGATGACTGACAGCTGAGCGCTGCAGTCCAGGGAGCATGGAGAGAGAAAATCCGTTGGAGGCATCCCATGCTCAGCATCGTGAAGTAGAATCACCCTTTCCATTTGAGTGCGAGTGGAGGGACACATCTGCCTCTAACACACGCCTGACTACTGCTGCTGCTCTGGGGCTGTCCCTGGACATGATCGGGATACTTGCTGGCACTACCTGTTCTTGTACATCCCTTAGGGAATTGCAAATCCTGAAAGTAACAGAGAGGTCCAGGAGGAACTGGGAGCGTTAGTGATGAATTGGGTCCTGGGAGATGATGCTCCTATAGGTCATGCCATATGCGTGTGCAGGTTACAAGCAGTGTGGACAAGATTTGGATATAAAGCTGTTCAAAGCAGATTATTTAACAATGTCAATTAATTGGAAAAGTAAAACCTAATCTTATACTAGAAGAATGTTATAAATCATGGTATATCCATAGGATGTAATGCTCTATAGCTTTTGATCATGTTTTTGTTCTTCCTCTGAAGTCTTATGTGGGCAAATGTGAGATTGTGATGATGATTGAATAAAATAGTGTATAAACATATACAGTGTTTCCTATTTTTATAAAAAATATATTCAAATGCACTTACCTAGACCCAGAGAAAAAAGGCAAGAAGGGAATGTACTGAAAGGTTAGGGCTTATTCCCAATTGAAAGGTTTAAAGATAGATGGTGATTGTCACCTGTCTGTGTTTGTAAAATTTTCTCTAATGAAAATGTATTATTTTAGTAATCAAAAAAAAAAAGAAAAAAAGAAGTAACCACAATTTTTAAAACTTTTAGAGATTTTTAAAGAGTTAGCTCAGACATCTTCCTGAAGGCACAAGTTGGGAGAAGTACCCATCTTCTTTGCTGCCATAAAATTTTCTACAACTATTTTAATAGTGATCATATTATTAATATTAAAATTAGACAGTAAATCCATAAGAGCTGGGACTTTATGTAACCCAGAGTCTAAAACAAATAAATGTGTTTGAACTAAGTTGTAATAACACTGCAAAGTATTTATGTCAAATAATTCAAAAGATGGATTACAAAGTAAATAGAAGGAAGAGGCTTGGAAAAAAGCCGACGAAGTCACATGCCATGCCCAAGTGGGAGTTTACTCAGAGTCCTTAAAGGATGCATTGGGTAACTTCCAATTTATGGAAGCTGTTTCTAAGCTTTTCAGATATTTATTCAGTCAGCCTGAGATGATATCTATGCAAGCATTTTGGGAAAAAATAAGGCTTTCTATGAACATAAATTGCGATTGTTAGGTCTGAGTTAATTGAAAACGATTTCGATTTGTTGAAGAATGAACTGCAAGGCCTTTATGGCCATGAAGCTGGAAGTGTCACGATTTTCCTATTAAAGCACTTGGGGAGTTGAATCCGGCGATGGCAATTTTCTGGGGGATCCTGCTGGTATTAAGTAGTATTCTTAGGTTAAGGGACCTTTTAGAAATTGAGCTCTGTTTTATTCTTCACTTCTCTAGTTTTTGTTTTGCTTGGTCAGAGGCTGTTCATTTTTATCTGAAAATAAGATTGACAAAATGTATGTAGTTTCTACCCAGCACAGAGAAGTACAAGGACCATTTGTCTCCTGGAGTTTCCTGTAACAAAGGTATACAAAGAATTGTTTTCTGGGAGAATTAGAGGTAAAAGCCACTTTTGTTTCTTCTCTTATCAAGTGATGAGAAGAGTAGGGACTCAGGTTTCTATCTGAGCTCCATGCTGTACTTTCAGTAGATGCAGCGAAGAAATCCAGGCAAAAGGTCACAGGTGAGCACTTTCCATTCTTGGAGGATTGTGGTTTTTTAAAAGACTTTGAAGTTAAATCAACAGTTTCAGAAGAAACTTCTTTCTTTCTTCTTTTTCTTTTTTTAAAAAAAAGTTTCTGAAAATTAGAAAACAGGATTACATATAGTTATTATTATTTGGTGATATTTCTATTTACCATAAGACCTCACTGATCTGTTAGAAATAAAAATAAAACTTAAAGCAATATGAGGTTTTTGTTTTGTTTTAAAAAAGCTTTTAACACTCTTTTTGAAGCTTTTCTTTTTCCCCCTCTTGGTTTCTATTTTGAAATAATTGAAGAGGGCTTCCCTCCTATTTTTCTACATACATATGAGTGGTAATTGACAATTGTAATTCACTTTTCAATACCTGAAAAATAACTTCAGGAAGTTTTTTTAAAAAATAGACTTACATCTCTGAACTTTTAATAATATATTTTAATATAGTATTTTAGATGGATTTTATGAAGTTTTAAAAATAAAGTCTTTGAAATAATAATGACGAATTCATCATGTGAAAGCTACC
This sequence comes from Microcebus murinus, assembly GCF_040939455.1. Classification (NCBI taxonomy): domain Eukaryota; kingdom Metazoa; phylum Chordata; class Mammalia; order Primates; family Cheirogaleidae; genus Microcebus; species Microcebus murinus. Next base: position 44,110,262 of record NC_134111.1, on the reverse strand, counting down.
TGGGGTCATTTCTTAAATGGTAACTCAAAAAGTATCTGAGTTCTTTCTGGATTTTGAACATTGCAGTTAAGAGCTCTTACTTGTGTTGATGTGCCTCTTTTGGTATTTTAAAATATATTATAAATTACTTAGTAGGATTACTTAGTTGGTTAAAATTTGCTTGGTCTGAGAAGAGTCAACAGAAGGTTTATTGGAGGCCATCCAGTCTTCTGCTTTATTTTGTTTCTGTTTTCTTATTTATTTATTTATTTCAGCATATTATGGGGGTACAAATTTTAAGGTTTCAAATAATGCCCTTGCCCCCCCCCCACATGCCTGAGCTTCTAGTGTGACCATCCCCTAGACGGTGCACATCTCACTCATTATGTATGTATATACCCACCCCTCCTCGCCCCCTCCTGCCCACCCAATACCCAATTAATGTAGTTCCTATGTGTCCACTTAGGTGCTGATCAGTTAATACCAATTTGCTGGTGAGTATGTGTTTATGGTTGGGCCTAGGCAAAAGAAAGTCAGTCTTCAGCAACTTTTCACCTCCCCTTTCAGCATTTTTCTTTTCCTTTCAAAGTACTCCATCTAGGCATCCTGTATCTTCATGTTGAACTTTCTGCCTATTAGGATGTATATTTCGTTAGATACCTGTATTAAAAAAAGAAATAATAGTTTTCTGTAAGATGTGATTAACTGACAATCAATTATGCCTCCCAGGGTTATTTGGATTATTATAGCCTTAATTCTTTAATATAATGAGACTGGTTGGGGGAAGGTTTGCGGCAAGGCGTCTTAATTGGGATGGTGATATATAAATTATAAAAGGATACATAATATAATTTAAAAATATCAGATTCTATAATAAGAGAATTTTATCTCTCATTACCAGGCTAGTATGTAAGGTAAAAAAAAAAATGTAGCTGCATTCAATCCTCTGGACTTTTATTTGCTTTCTCAATATGTTATCTGAATTTTCAATAGAAGAGTACTAGAATTCTTCTTTGAAGGAATAGAAAATATATCTTTGACTTCCTCACCACACTCTAGTTTATGACGGCTTTTTTGAAGACTTTTTTTGTTAAGATTACCAGAATATTTTCCTTGTGCCAGTAATTGCATTATTAAAATATTTGGTGTTATGGTTCCGTCACATTTTCTGCAAATATTTTATCTGTTATTTTTTTCATTCTAGATTGGTATTCTGGCCTTTATTTGTATGTAGTCAACAAAACCCCTGACTAGATCCCACTTCTCACTAACCATCCATATTACACTAGTTCTTTAGTGACACATTTGTCATAGCTGTTCCAATGTCACTTGATTTTTCAACCCTTTTTTTGTTTTATTTCATTTTTTGCTATGGTCCAGATTCAAATGATTTGTTACTTTCATAGAAGGTTAAGATTGATATAATCTGAAATCATACCCATTACTGTCCCATCCTTTACACTCAAAAAGGTGGTTATTTATTTTCAGTTAATTAGCAAATATTTATTGAACATATTTCAAAATAAAAGAAATTGGGACAGTTGAAACATGAGAACTGCAGGACCGTGAGAGAGCAATTTTAGCTGATACAGAAAGGAAATAAGCAGGAATGAGCAGGAAATAAATAGAAGGCAGAGGTGGTAGAGAGTGCCCCTTGGGTGGGAACTTCTGTGAAGGCTGAGGAAAAAGAGCATGGACTTGACCCGTGGCTGCCATTCAAAATGGGGAGATTGGCTCTTCTGAACCTCAGTTTCTATCTGTAAAGTGGAAATATAACTTGCTCATTAGATTATGGTAGTAATTTCCGAAGCCTGCTGTAACAGATTACCACAAACTTGGTGGCGTAAATAATGGAAGTGTATTCTTTCGCAGTTCTGGAGGGTCATGTTCCTTCCGGGAGCCCTAGAGAGAGTCTGTTCCCTGCTCCTTCCGGCTTCTGGCAGCTGCTAGCATTCCTTGGCTTGTGGTCGCTCCACCTGAATCTCTACCCTCCTGATCACATTGCTTTTTCTTCTGTCTTTGTCAGATCTTCTGCCTATCTTTTAAAAGGAGGCTTGCGATTAGATTTAGAGCTCAACTGGTTAATCCGGGATATTCTCCCCATCTCAATATTTTTAATTTAATGATATCTGCAAAGATTTTGCCATATAAGGTAATATTTGTAGGTTCCAGGGATTAAGACCTGATATCTTTAGGACCGTTATTTAGCCTACTACAGGAATGATAAGAATCAAATACAATAATGAAACAGCTCACAGATTGAGACATTCAGAGGTGTGACTTCCTTTATTTCTGTAACTTGAATTAGTTTCTAACTCTGAGTCTCCTGCCTTCTTAACAGCAGTTTATTTTTATATTATTTACTTGTTCTGGATTGTTGTTCATCTTTATTTTATTATTTTTTTTTATTTTAGCGTATTATGGGGGTACACGTGTTAAGGTTACATATATTGCCTATGTCCCCCTCCCCCTGTTGTTCATCTTGTTGGGGTAAATAATCAATTCAGGTTGTTCCAGTGAGTTGCATACAGGTTTTAAATGTTCTTAGTTGAAGGGTCAGACCTACTGTCACTCTTCCAGCACTCTGGTGGAGCGTTTAAGTCCCAAGAGGGATATTTGTCTCTTATCCAACTCCTCTTTCTTTTTTGGAAACTTGCTTCCTTCAAGCTTATTGCCTATATCATAACGCCCCTTAAGTTCATGGTCTTCCTTTAGCTCTTCCATGTTCTTTCTTGAGAACTAGGTACTATAGTCCTTCTGCCCCATGCTGGGATACTATGGACTTGACATTGTACTCAGCTATTGCTTCTTCATCATGCTAGATACAGAGCCTCTACTTGAGGCTCAAGGTTATCTAAGGCTATGCTGTGGTTTGGGCCACACACCATCATTAAACTTATTAGGGGGTCTTACCACTCCGAAAGAGTTTAGTTCAGAAAGGGGGCAGGATATGGTGTCACTTGGGACCCACACTGCCCAGTTACAATTTAGCTCCCTGGAAGTCTCTACTCCACCAGTTTTTGCTACTAACCCCTCAACTCTGCCTCCTTTTCTGGAGGGCAGAAGGTGGATGCCTAGATGAGTCATTGGAAGATTGGCTGGGCATGCTTCTCCTTAAGCAGTCATATTTGTTAAAGATTGATAAAATCAACTTTGAAGCTCAAAACCCAAGAAAATGCCTCTTTGTCATTTTTTCTCTCTGTATAGTATATCATGAAAACAGAACATACACTGTTTCTTTAGTGGTGCAGAAAGGTAATGGGTACAAAGGAACACAGGTTGGCAAAGCAAACAAGTAAGCTTCTTGATTGATACCTTGAAATTTTCTCCCACTGCAGTTGCAAAGAATATAGACAGGGTGCTTAACACATAGTATGTTTAATAATGTGTACCTGTGTTTCATAATCTTGAAAATATCAGCTGGGTTTGTGCGAGAAGTAGACAGAAGTAAGGACAGGAGATTGTTAAGGATGCACATTCCCACTTGGTATCTCAGTGATCACTGGATCTGCCCCCAACTTGCTTCTCTTACAGTCTTCCTAGCTCATTGATGGTGACACTGTCCCTCCAAGTATTTAGGCTGAGATCCTTGGTGTCCTCCTTTGAGTACTTTCTTTTTCACTACATATCTAATTTGCCAGCACATCCTGTTGGCCCTACTGTTTAAAATAGACCTAGAATCTGCCTGTTTTTTTTTTTTTTTGTTGTTTGTTTGTTTTTTTAACCACATCAACTGCTACCATGTTTATCCAAGCCATATCATTTCTCCTGGGGTGAGTTGAAATAGCCTACCAAGTGTTCTTTGTGTTCTTTTGAAAAATCAGTTTCCTACCCAACAGTGACTATATCCCATTAAAACTTGGTAGTTCATGTTATTACTTTGTTTAAAATGACTTCTCGTCTTACTCAGAGGAAAAGCCAAATCCTCACTATGGATGGCAAGGCTTTCTCCAGCCACCCCCTGCATCTTGTCACCGTCACTTGTTTAACCTCTCTTCTCCTAGTGGGCCCCTCTTGCTCGCTCAGCCTTAGTCAACTTCACCTCTTTGCTGTGTTTCAAACATACCAACCTTGCTCTGCCTCAAGGGCTTTGTTCTTGCTCTTCCTCTAAATAGCTGCTTGGGTCATGCGGTCATATTCTCTTCTCCTTTGGGTCTTTGTTCAAATGTTACCTTCTCAATGAGGCCTTCCTGACAAGCTGTTGGAGATGGATTCCTTTCCCCTATGCCCTCATCACGTTCTGACAAATCCATATAGGGTTTGTCACCACCTTTTAAAAAAGATTTATATTTTATCTATTGTCTTTGTATTCTCATTAGAATGAAAGCTCCATGAAGCCAGCTGTTTTTCACTGTCTTGTGCACTATAAAATTCCCAGCCTTGAGATGAGTGCTTGACACAGTGTAGACCTTCAGTAAATATTTGTTGAATGCCAGACTATATGGATGAGTCCTAACAAGCAGAAGTAGACAAGCTTTTTGAGCAGGGTTCACACTCATACTTATGTTTTAGGTTTGCTATGATATCAGTGTCCAGGATGAATGGGAAGAATGAGAAAGAGGTTTGAAGATTAGTTAAGAAGCTATCTATACAAGAAAAGGTGAAGGTCTAAACTGATTTGGTAACAATGGAACCCAGTGAGACAGACACTTGGAGGAAGAATCCCTGCTAACCAGGGGTGTCAGGAGTAAAGGATATTGGATGGAGGTAGGGAAAGATGCAAAGTCAGTTTTAATTCTACATTTCTTTGACAGAATGTGGTAAAAATGACATTGACAGTAATGGAGATAGGAGAATTTAGGAAGAAAAGGGTGGTTGAGAGGGAAAAAGGAAGATGACTTTGTTTTGGTTTTAAGTTTTTTAAAAAAATTTTGGAAAATGTACATGACATAAAACTTACCATTTTATCCTTTTTATATGTACAGTTCAGTGGCATTATATGTATTCACATTGTTGTACAGCCACCATGACCCACACCGTCTGTCTCTAGAACATTTGTAGCTTCCTGGACTGAAAATCAGTACCCATTAAACAATAACTCCTCATTTCCCTCTCCCCCCATCCCCTGACAACCACCATTCTACTTTCTGTCTATGAATTTGCCAACTCTAGGTACCTTGTATGAGTGGAATCATACAGTATTTGTCCTTAAGTGTCTGTCTCATTTCACTTAGCCTAATATCCTCAAGGTTCATCCATGTTGTAGCATGTGTTAGGATTCCACAGCTTTTTAAAGCTGAATATTCCATTGTGTGTACTGTTTCAGCCACATTTATTCATCTGTTCATCCACTGATGGACATCTTGTTTTTGCCTTTCGGCTATTATGGATGCTGCTGCTATGAGCATTGGTTACAAATATCTGTTCAAACTCCTGCTTTTACTTCTTTTGGGTAGATAGCCAGAAATGAAGTTGCTGGGTCAGGTAGTATTTCTATGTTTAATATTGTGAGGAACTTCTGTACTGACTTTGGTTTTAGATGAACGTGTTTGAGGTGGAGAGTCTAGTACAGTTAGGACCGCAGCGTGAGTGAGAGCAACTGTAGCTAGAGATTGCACTTCAAGGAACCTGACAGATGTGATGGTTGAAGAGGGGAGAGGGAGAAAGAAAAGAGTTGAACCTAGGGCTGAGTTGTAGGAGGGAGCAGGAGCTAGGGGAGCCAGTCAATGAGATAGAAAAGGAGCTATCATTAGGAATAGAACCCTGAGTGTTGATACACACTTAGCTCAAACTCATCCATATTCATTGAGCACTCTTAAGAGAACTTCCTTTCAGATGAATAAGCTTCTATTTAAGTATGACATTACTTTCAAGGGTTCAGGTGTTGTAGGTCACAGATCACTACCGAGAGTTGAATTTCTGAGACACAGATACTTTTCAAAAGGTCCTAGAAACACTAAAAAAGCAGAGCATTTTTATATTCCTTATTTGGTTATTCTCCATTTCCTATTTTGCATTGGTAATTTCCCAGTTCCTTTTCTTCCCCCCTCAACCTTTAATTGAAGTGTGACTTACATTAAGAAAAGTGTACAAACTACGTGTGGACCACTTGATGAATTCTCAGATATTTTATAATATGTATCTGAGTAACCAACCCCCACATCAAGAAATAGAATATTGTGCTCACCCGGGTGATTCCCTTCCTGCCCCCACTTACTCAGTACCTCCATTACCCTGATTTCTAGCACCATAGATCAATTTTCCCTGTTTGGAACCTTATGTAAATAGAATCATGTAATATGTACTATTAATATTTGTGTCTCACTTCTTTAATACTGTGTTTGTGAAATTTATCCATGCTGTAGTGGGTTGTTGTAGTATATATTTCACTATGTGCTCTCACACATTTATTTATTCATTCTCATGTCAGTAGGCATTTGGGTGGTTTCCAGTTTGAGACTATTGTGAATAGTACTGTAGTGAACATCATCAAAGTTTCTTATTAAAATAGGAATTGTGCATGCTATGTTCACCTCTTTAAAGTTGCCTTGCTTACTTCATTTAAATGCCTTTTCTACTAAGTGCCTTCCCACCCTACCTAATTATCTTCATTGTTAATACAAAATATATTTTCTTTCATATTCGTTTTGAAAGCATGAAGTGCCACAAGGAATTGGGTTTCTTAAAAAAACCTGTATCTACTTGTATTAAAATTTTCCTTTTAAATCATGTGTTTTAATTTTTCTCAGCTATCTAGATTATGTGTCTTAAATGCACATTGAACCTGTCAAAATTCTTCATCTCTTAATGAGGTGAATTGTTCAACCTTGAAACAAATATTTTAATTTTGGCACCATGATGAGTTGGAGAAAATGAATAGCTCCCATATACTTAATGCAGATTTGTTATCAAACTTATATTACAATTTACATAGCAATAAAAGGAAATTTAGCTGAAAGTGTATTGTGATATTTTATGTAATTTTTCTTTTCAGATGACAGTCTACTTTGGTATAAAAATTAACATTACTAATTCAACATTGATGAGAAATTTTTATCAATCAGCTATTTCATGATTAAGTTGAAATTTGCTATGTTTAATAAAGATACATAACATATTTTATGTTTGTATGGATATGTGTCTGTGTGTATATATACTTGTCTGTTTGTCTGTTTAGCTTTTTGTTGACATACTCACTGAAACCTTTTTTACAGAAAGAATAATAGAAGATCACGAACTCTTGATTGAAGTGCTATCTAACTGGGGAATGGAAGAAGAAAATAAGCTATATTTTAGAAAAAATTATGCCAAATATGAATTCTTTAAAAACCCGATGGTAAGTGAAATCCCCATTAATAGTTATGGAAAATAAATGAATCAGTTACATTTTATGTGAAAAAGAGAATCACTAGAAATAAAATACAGTCCTATTTGGTAAATTGTAGGTAAAGATTCTGGTTCTTTAAAATTATGCTCACATTTCTTATTCTAACAATGATTAGTCAACATAATACACAGAAGTTCAGATACATGGTTGAAATAATAATTTTTGGCCATATTGGGAAACTCTGAATTGAGATGAATTTGGGTTATTTATTTAAAAGTACTAAGAAACCTAGTTTTGGGGAACCATTGCTGCTTTTTTTGTCATTTAGAAAACAATTATACATTTGATTTAGGAAATGAATTTTTATGGATCCTCAAGCAGATTTCAATATATTATAGTTTAATACTTTTCACAGGATTTAGGAAATTTAAATAAGAGATTTTCTAAAGTGAAAACAGAGTGATGACTATTGGGAATGTTGGAGCTTAGCCAGAAATTTAAGATTGACATGATTCCTGCTGTTCCAAATTATTTTGTTTTCAGTGCAGTAATTTCTGAGCTGCGTAGAAATGGGCTAAAGACCAGTGCACTATCTAGTAAATACTGCTTTCATTATAGTTCTCTTTAAAAGAAAATAAATGTATGTCACATTCTAATGAAGACTAGGGATGTAGAGAAGTCAGATTAGCCTCTGGGCTCATTATTTGAATTGTTTTTGCCTCTGCAGCTGTAGCATATTTTTACACTAAGTTTTGGATAATTGGATTGAAATGATCCTTTATGAAAAATATATGATACACACTATTATAGAATATTTTCAAACCCTGAAAGACCTCTTACATTCCCTTTTTATTTTAACCTATTAATAGAAACATAATGGGCTGATCTTTGACAAAGAAAATAAGAGTTCTAATAAAAATTAAATAGAATCAGAATGTGAAGGGGAAGTGTTTTCTTGTTGTGAATCTTTATTAAAAGCAAGAATTTAAAAATTATATTTAAGAAATATGGTTTACTGCTTGTTTTTGGTTTTACTTATTTTTTTGTTTAAACAAGGCTGGACATTCATTTTGTAGACCTAGAGTAGTGCTTGTCAACTTGGGGGTGATTTGACGATGTCTGGAGACATTTTGGGTTGTCACAGCTGGGGGGTGCAGGAAGGCTGCTAGTGAGTAGGCTAGAATGATGCTGAACATCCTACAATGCACAAGACAGGCCCCTCCAACACAGAATTATTAGACCAAAATGTTAGTGAATTGCTGTTGGAAAACTCTGCCCCAGAGGAAATAGAGTAGAATATATTTTCCCAAACTTGTCTGATCACAAAATTTACCTAGGGGAGAATGGTTATTAAAAACACAGGATCCAGGACCTGCCCAAACCGACTGAATTAGAAACTCCAGGAATGCAGCCTGGGGATTCCTATTTTAAACAACTGCCGTGGGTGAATTTTATGACTAAAAAGCTTGGAAACACAGTAGCTGGGGCCAGGCTCAGTGGCTCATGCCTGAAATTCTGGTCATTTGGGAGGCTGAGATGAGGAGTACAAGACCAGCCTGGGCAACATAGCAAGACCCCATCTCTGATAAAAGAAAATAATTAGCCAGGCATGGTGGCATACACCTGTAATCCTAGCTATGCAGGGGGCTGACATGGGACGATCATTTGAGCCCAGGAGTTTGAGGTTGCAATGAGCTATGATCAGGCCGTTGTACTCCAACCTGGGTGACAGAGCAAGACCCCATCCCTTAAAAAAAACCAAAAAATAGAAGGTGGAAAGGACTGTACTTTCAGTCCTCAGCCCACTTTAAATCCTGGCTCCTCTTTGTTGTGGGCTATGACCTTGGGCATATCCTAATCTCTTTACTTCTGTGAACCTATACTGTCCATAGTCTTTTAGTACCTGTGAGCATGGTTGCAGTACTCAGGGGAGAGATGTGGGGGCAGGCACATTGTCAACTTGAGAGCAGTATTTTATAATTCCAGGTACATGGATCTAACTACATCAGCATCATCAAGGGATGTTTGCTAATCTTTGGACTCAACTCCAGACATTCTCATTAAGATGCCTGAGGGCAGAGTCCACGGACTAGCATTTTCAAAATCCCTTTGGGTGAATTTTAGACACGCTGGTTTAAATAGCTTTTGTTTTAGATTACTATATTGGTTATGACTGAATCTTTTCTAGCATGGGTTTTGGAATTATTTAACCTGTATCCTCTTGTCAGTATTTTTTTCCAGAGCATATGGTATCTTTTTCAACTGAAACAAATGGTGAAATATCCCCTACACAGATTTTGCAGGTAAAATATATTTTCATTAAAATATATAAGTAATAGCATAATAAAAGGAAACTTTGAGGTCTTTTTTTTATACATACCCAGATTTTGAAATGTTATGCCTTGCATGATTATTTTTTGCTGGAGGTCAAACCAGAACAAAAAACAAAAAACCCAGGTAAAGAGTGGGCCCTAAATCAACAAAACCCTGTAACAGTATTCTTTTTCTCAGTTTTGGCCAATTATCAAAGGATTTTAAACATTTAAAAATGTGCATCTTGAAAGAAACTTTCAGAGTTTTGCTCTGTGATGTGTGAAAAGATTAGTCTTTTGAAAAATCAAAATTCCCAGTAAAATGTATCTATTTTACCAACAGATACTCAGTATTGGCTTTCATAATAAACATCCTTAATCCTACTTGCAGTAAGATATTTAGCAATTAAATGAAAGGTGAAAAAAATAGAATGTATGTATTTCATACACTAACATTTGCAATAGCTGTGGCAGAAATCCTTGCATAGAATTGTAAGATGTTCTTAGCTGAATTAAGAGTATTACTTACAGAGTTAAAAATCTCCTTAGTTTTATGTCTACTGGGCTCATTTTTTCCCCATGGTCAGTGGCTTGAGATGGGTCATTTTCTAAGACATTGTCATTGTAATAAAAGAACAGTTTTAGTTATTTTATTTAATTTTTGATAGAGCAATAGATTCTATATCAAAAGCTCTGCAGTTGTTTTTCACAGGTTGGGCAATGTCTTTATAAAGGTGGCGGTTTGCGCTAAGCCCCAGGCATCCCCAAACCCTCTCTGTATTCTCCCATCTTTAATGAAGATGACTTTTAATATTTCCAATATAGCTATGACCTTATATTAATATATATTAGGTAGGTACATCTATCGCAGAGTTATCTTCTGTGAGCTTTTTAATAGGTTGTATTTCATTTGTGTGCTTCATAATATTTTGGAAATATGATTAGTCCCAAGAGATGTTTTAGAAAACTGCTTCTATGCTGCCGGGTTTTCACAGAGACACCCCGTCAGAATATTAGGGTAAGGGGCAGCAGCAGCTGTGCCCCAGGACTCACAGATCTCAGCCGTCTGAATGTGTCGCCACCGTAATGCAGCCCGGTGGGGGGATGGAGTTTTTCTTCTGCCTCCTCTCACGAGTCCTCCCGTAACATAGTTATATTGCTTTAATGTAAAATTATAAAAACAAGAAAAATCATAGGCTGCGGAATCAGATAGTCCTGCCTGTGTCTCCTGACCTCTTCTCTCCACTGAGGCAATGTTTCCACTTTTTAAAAGGTTTCTTCTTTTTCTAGTGTGACCTCTGTGACTCCCTTTTAAAAATTTAATTGGTTTGGTTTAATAACTTGGAAAGCACTCAAACTAAAAAACCTACTTGCCTGTTTTGCATGTCAATTAATTATTATCTGTGGCTCATTAAATTAAGAATTTTTTTTCCGTAATCTATTTTAAAAAACATAAATATCCACTCTCAGCCTCAGTAGCCTTTTAAAATGTTACATTGTTTTAATTAATAATTTCTCTTACTTTCACTTTTCCCTTTTGCTTTTGTTTGTTCGTAAAGATTTCTGGTTTCTTCTTTTAATGATACACTCATGCATTTCCCCTGTTGTATTAAGGGCGCTGAGCACAGCCTCTCAGGTAGAACTATTCCTTTTCATTCTCTTTTTCTTGACTAACACTTGCCTACTGTCTCAATTATTACTGTGTAACAAACTACCTTCATGGCTTAAAATGGCCACTCACATTTTCCCAGCAATTTTGTGGGGCAGGAATTTGGGAAGAGTTTAGCTGGATGGGTCATCTCTGAGGCACGCTGGCTCAGTGGCTGGGCACTAAGAATCTGCCTCTAAGATGGCTTTTTCATGGCTCCATGTGCCTAGATACTGCTTGGAGCCTCTTTCTCTCTGTCTCCACGTAGCGTGTCATCCTCCAGGGCTTTTCCAGTTGCCTTGGGCTTGTCACCTATGCTGGTCTCAGGGTAGTCACCTTTCTTACTTGACAACTGGCTTCCAAGGGTCAAGTGGCAGAAGGCACCAGGCCAGTTAAGGACTACACCTGGAGCTGGCAGAGTGTCACTTCCACCATATTCTATGGGTGAAAGCAGCCAGAGGCTTGCCCAGATTCAAAGAGGTGGAGACTTCACCTCTTCATGGTTAGGGGGCAAGAGCACATTGCAAAGGAGCATGTGGGATGGAAGATTTTGTTGCGGTTCTCTTTGCAAAACATGACCTGCCATATCTACCCACAACTGAGAACCACAGACGACAAAGAAGGGATTGTTTGCTTTACCCTCATCAAGGAGGTGGACTTGGCTCAGCTGCCTACTTCACAATTGAAGTCAGGATTGTGGTCTTACTTACACCATAAGGAAGTTGATAGTAAACCTGTAATGTCAGGGAACCCACGGAAAAGGTTGAAAGTATATCAGGACTTAACTCTATAGATGACAAGCTAATAGCTTATAGTATAATTTTGGTATTTGGATAAGTTACTGATCACTTGGAATATATATTTTGTGAGCATATTTTCATTTCATTTTTAACCTGTCTCAAGTTTTTGAAAGACTCTGATTTATTTCCTATTGTGTATCTATATTGTTATTTCTGTAATGGTATATAAATGGTATTGATGCTGTTTGATTTTATGTCTTTATGTTTGAAATCTTAACATGATTTGTATAAGGCTACAATATCATTGATTCAATAAGGGTGTGAAAGTATCTATTTCTTCCAGATGTTTCTGAGTTCAAGCACGTATCCTGAAATTCATGGCTTCTTACATGCAAAAGAACAGGGAAAGAAGTCTTGGAAAAAAATTTACTTCCTTCTAAGAAGATCTGGTTTATATTTTTCTACTAAGGGGACATCAAAGGTAAATTGAAGTGTCAGTGATGTGTTATGTATGATCCATTAGCTATAAGTTAAGACATGCTTTGCTTTGTTGTACTTATTTCTTTATTACTCGATGTCAAGCATTGATCTTTTTTTTGGATCCCAAACATTTGCCATAATGTGTTCAAACACTATTTAGCTTTATTGCTTACTAGTTTTAACATATATCTTTGATGGAATCTACATGCTCCTATTTCAGTAGCACATACATTACTTGTTTTTCCCCACCAAGAACTTCTTTTTTTTCATCCTAGGCTGCAGATTTTGAGGCCCACTGTAGATTACCCCTTTTCTTTTTACCCCAGGTCATATGACTGATCTTGTTCACTTGTTGAAAATATCAGCAGAAAGAACACTTAGTAACACTCAGCCGAATCCTTTCTTTCTCTTTAGTCATTTTGTGCGTGTGCTATTCTGTCTCCTTACTTAGATTATACATTCCTAGATGAAGTTATGATGTTTTGATCAGGGATGGATGGATGTGTTTATCTGCACGCTTTGTATATATACATATGCACACAGTTCCCTAGGAATACATGTGCAGAAGTCCCTATGTTCCTTCCGGCAGGTGTGAACAGCTCTTGGCCAAAGAAAAACCCAAGCGGCACCCGGAGAGTGGGAGAGCCAGCTTTATTACGCCAGTGGGCTCAGAGAGGCATACCTGCCACCACAACTCTGAGCGCCCCCTTTTTGTTTTCTTTTAGTTTTATACCTTTTGGGGGGTTACAGTTAGCCAATGGCAAGTTTTCACAAAAGTCACCTCATTTACATAGTAGTCAGCCAATCAGCAGTATGTCCTAAAAGTTACTTCATTTCTTCATTGGTAGTCAACCAATCAGAAGTATGACCCCAAATCACCTCATCAGCTGTGAGCATTAGTAGATGCTCAATTTAGGAGCGGGGTAAGTGAAATAAGCGGGTTTTGGTGGAACGCCCTGACACCTATGCACGTCCATAATCACTTAGGATACACTGCTCAGCACTCAGTCTTTGTTTCTCTGTGTCTAGTCTATGTCCTTTATGCCATATAGTCTGTGGGTTAAAAGTGTTGACATTTTATGCAATGCACTGACATCTTTCAAGTAAAACTTCTGTGCGTTTTTATGGGAGGTTATTGTTATTTTATTTTCTTGCATCTGTTATCAGTGATAATGCTGTTGTTTCTTTATGGGTAAACTGTTATTTCTCTCTAGCTATTTTTCAAATATTCTTATAATCATTGGTATGCAGGAGTTTCCTTGCCATATTTCTAGGTGTGTTGAAATATAGTCTGCTAAATCTTGTTTGATTCTCAGCACACACATTCAATCTGCAAACTCATATTTTTCTTTTATACTAGAAATGCTCATCCATTATTTATTTGACTATTTCTTTCCCATTCTCATCATTTTATTTTTAAAATCTTCAGTAGGTTTTTCTGTTTCGATTAGTCATGGCTCCAGATGTCCCTTGGCTTGACTAACAAATCTCTGCCTTTGTCTTCACCTGGCCTTTTCCTCTTTCTCTCGGTGTGTCTCTTATAAAGACACTTGTCATTGGATTTAAGGCTCACCTGGATAATCTAGGATGATCTCATCTTGAGATCCTTAATTATATCTGCAGTGACCCTTTTTCTGAATAAGGTTACATTTGAAGTTTCCAGGGGTTAGTGCATGTGCATATCTTTTGGAGAGCTACCATTCAACCTACAACAGAAAGCCACTGAAACATTTTGAACAAGGGAGTGAAATGATCAAAAGAATGTCTTAAGAAAGATTAGTGTAGCCATAGGGAGCTTGAAATGTGGAGAGAAATAAAAAGAGATTAAGGGAAGAGAGCCTCAGGGAGACAGAGAGAGAATAGGGAAAGAGAGAGACACATAGAGAGGAATAGAGAGAGAGAGGAAGGGTAGGAGGGAGAGAAATTGATTATATGCACAGGTGCCAATTAGATGTTCATTTCAGTAATCCAGGTGGAGGTGATGGGGTCTAACCTAGGATGAGCAATGGAGGAGAGAAGAAAGGAATGGCTGTAAGATTAAATGGCTATGGCCAGATTTTGGTGACTGATTGATATGAGAGAAGAGGGAGCAATTAAAAATGTTGTTACTATCACAAGAATGGAAAAACAAGCACCACACATACTCACCATTAAATTGGTACTACTTGATCAACACTTATGTACACATATGAAAATAACATTCATTGGGTGTCAGGCAGGTGGGAGGGGAGGAGGGGATGGGTAAATTTACACCTAATGGGTGCAGTGCACACTTTCTGGGGGATGGACACACTTGTAGCTCTGACTTGGGCAGTGCAAAGGCAATATATGTAACCAAAGTGTTTGTACTCCCGTAATATTCTGAAAAAAATGTTCTTAGGGAAAGATAAAAGAAAATATATAGCAAATGATGTAAAAACTAAAAATAAGAGGTTTGCTGGAAAGTTATTCTCTTGGAAGGCAAATAATGATCTTAGTTCTAGATATGTTGTAATGAGGATGAAGCATCTGAATGGAAATGCCCAGAACACAGCTAATGATGGAGACCAGATATTTGGGTAATGGTACTGGCAGGAGATATGGAGCTGCAAAGGAGGCGTACTTGACCCTTGCCCATATTTTCCCCAACTATTCTTGTATAGCTTCCCCTGTCCCTCATATACAGTTTTCTTTGTTGCTTATATGTGCATATTTTCTTGTAGTGTAATGCTTCATGGAATGGGGCTTTACTAATTTAGTAATGGGTCCCCTTACAGAGATCTTTTATTTTTAGTATATACTATTTGGCTACTAGTAGTCTGTCATGCACATAGATTTAACTAATCTTTTTTTCAGCATGTGAACCAGTTTTCAAAGCTTTATGTTATAAATAATGTTACAATGAATATTAATCATTTTTGCCATTAAGGTTTCAGACTTGCTCTGAACCATTTTAATGAGGTTGCTCTTTTGCTAGTGTTCCTAATGTATGAAATAACATACAAAGTGTTTTTTAATCAAATACGTGCTGTAACATCTTTTTACTTTTAACATCAGAGCAAAATGGCTTCTAAATCTAGAAAGTCATGTTTATCTCATTTTAGTGATTCTTCACTGGAAGATATGATAATGTCTCATTCACTTCCAAATTCTCACTTTTTAAACAGGTTTCTCATTAAAATCCACTGCCCATTATATTTTTACTTCACCCTTTACCTCCTTTCCCTCCCACAATATAACAAAACAGCCCTTCTTCCTGCTACTGGATCAGTGCTCTCATCCTTGCAATGGTCTACCCTTGGGCTAGGCAAAATTGTAAACATTGGACCTCTATTCTCAGCCAGGTCTTAGTTCTCCTCAACATAGAGTCTGACTTTGCTCTTCATGAATACATAATATTCCTTTTCTCTAGGCTGTGCCTGATGAGCTCACGATCTATGGTGTATACATGAACATGATTTTAAGATCCCCTTCCAAGAAAAAATTTAGATGCTGTCAATGATTATGACCTTGATATAAATTGTGTAGATCATCTAATATCTAAGATGGCGTTTCTACCTGACAAGGCAGCTATTTCCTGTCCTTTCCTCTCAGGAGGGCTTGATTGATTTTACTTTCTAAAGATATAAAGATGTAAAAGCTGTAGGGGAGTTAGTTAACCACTGCTGCAAGCCTTGGAAATGAGGCTAGGAATTATATTTACAGAGAAACCTCTAAGTACCCTTCTCTTTATCTCCCTCTTCTATACACGAGCATGTTTAGATTTTGCTAACTGTGCCAATTCAGCCTTGTAGTCTTATAGTGCTGGTGCTGTAAGCCTGATAGGGCTGTTAGTAGTGGAACAAAAATCAATCAAGAGAAAAAAACTCTTCATGCTTTTTATTGCCTTCCGGTGTTTTTTGAGCTGCCCGGTAGTCACATTTGAATGACTCAGCTATATTGACTTCTACAGCATCAGTACACAGGGAGGGTTTTATTCCATCTTCATAGAAATCGGACGTTTTGACTAGCAAATTAGTTTCTATCAAGAAATATGGTTTTAAAAGCCATGGCAATAAGAGTACCTTTCTCCTTCATTCTCCCTTGTCCAAGATGGTGTTTTTTTTTTTAAACACTTTTCTTTTCTTCCTCATCCTCCAATGGAGTTAGAAACTATGGTTATTCATGAGATTAAAATGCTTAAAAACAGTGACCTATAGAGAAACTCTTGCTCTACCTGTCCTTAGAGATGGAATGAACCTTACTGGTAAATGACAATGAAATTATTTTGGATTTGAATAGGGTAGGGTTGCTCATTTTGCTGAATGTTCTGTGGGTTGTTTTTGTTTGTTTGCTTTTGTTTTTCAGAGCACTGTTTCTCAAATTTTAGTGCATATAAATCTCCTGGGATCTTGTTAAAATGCAGATACTGGTTCAGTAGGTCTGGGGTGGGCCCTGAGATTTTGCATTTCTAACAGGCTCCCAGGCGGTGTGGATGTTGCTGATCTGAGACCACGCCACTAGTAGTAAGGTTTTAGAGAACAAATGCATTTTGGACAGTTTTGATTACATATTCAACCTCAGAATTAAGCACTTCTCCAAGTTATTAACCTATCACAGAATAATATGACCCGGTGATTTCCCATGACCAGCTCGAAATCTCATGGATTTCCTGGAGAAGAAATAGCTGTTCGTGGTTCCACTTTGCCTTCAAAATCAGAAACATTCCACTGGCAGCTAATTTCCCTTGGACTTAATCTGTGCAGGCTTCCTTCTTTTTGTAAAGCAAGAAAAGTCCTGCAGCCTATCTCGTTATTTCCTGTGGTGTGTTCTGCAGTACACAAACCTGAGGGATGATATTGTGTCTGAGCAAGGCAGAAATCGTCTCTTTCTCCTTTTTCTTCCGTAACTGCTACAGAAGCTCGAACTAACCTTCTTCCCTTTGTCAGACTGTCATTATTTGAAACGTGGATGAGGAAAACATTTCCCAAAGCCTTTCTTTGCTACCTTTTCTCTCTCTCAGATTCCTTGAAATAGTAGTTAAAGAGAATAGGAAGTTTAAAATAGGAATTTATATATTTATATTATTGGAAGTTAAATTATAAACAAACTGCCATTTCCCAAATGAATTAAAATTATATCCAGTTCCTGGTTATTTAAGGATACAGTGTCTTGGTTTTTCTTTCCTTTTATTTTTGTGACATCATACTGACATTCTGTTTGGAATAATTTTTTTTTTTTGCCCAAGGTATAAATGATGTGATATAATGGAAATGGGAAAAGAGTGCAAAAACATGTATCCATTTCGATACACAAATTTTTTTTTTTTCAGGAACCACGGCATTTGCAGTTTTTCAGCGAATTTGGCAATAGTGATATTTATGTGTCAGTGGCAGGCAAAAAAAAACACGGAGCACCGACTAACTATGGATTCTGCTTTAAGGTACAGGCTTAATATTTTGATAGATGAATAAAGCAAGCCTCAGTCTTTTAGGTAAGCTTGAGTTTCTTTTAACTTCTTTTAAAAAGAGACAGCTTTCTCTTATATATATAGGAGAATTTTAGTGACTTTTATTTCAACAGGTGTTACCTTCAAGATATGCATTAACGATAAACAATGTGCTGTGGCCTTCTAGCCTAACAAAGCGGGAGGGCCCCGAGACCTGAAAATGCTCTGTGCAGAAGAAGAGCAGAGTAGGACGTGCTGGGTGACCGCGATTAGATTGCTTAAGGTAATCTCGCTGGAGGCTTGAATTTCTATTAAATGCTGTGAGGACCATAAAAGTTTGGAAATATCTGTATTTCAAACTGTGAAGACTCACTATGAATCTTGGTGGCTATACGAGAAAGGAGAAAAATCATCACCACCACCAAATGTGTGTATTTTTTAAAAAAAAAATCTAAATGATAAACATTTGCAGAGTGGAATAACCTAATACATTTATTTTTAATGTGTCGACTAAATATTCCATTTCTAGAAACTTATTTTGTTTTTGTAAAAGTATTACCTACATAGTCAGTATATCTGAATGAAATGACTCCTATATGTGACTTAGTTTACCTTTTAAAAATGTTGCCAGCAAGTTAATGTAAAGTGTATTTACAAATGTGCCACTTGAATTCCTGTTTTGTGTTCCATTTAAGTGTTTCGTAAATTGCTTTCTAGTTTGATAACTATGACTCAAATTATATAAATTTTACTATAAATATATTTTTTAAACATCTACTGCTGTGCTAAGTAGAAATTACAACTTCCATAAGCATAATTTGTTGGTGGAGCATTTTGAAACAAGTGAGAATATTCTAAAGGTAGGTGCATGTACGAAAGACACAGGTAGAACTGATTTCTTCCCGAAGGTATAAAAAACACATATTTGTTTTTGAAACCTGTATGCCAGTAAATTTAATACAACTTTAAATTTATAACAATTTTCAGCCATTGCTTTCTGAAGATAACTGCTTTGATAGTCACAACTGGGGAAAGAAATTACAATTTTTTTTGTTGTTGTTGAACAGATACAGTCCCCAAAGAATGTGCCTGTTCACATTAGTCAGTATCATTGCTGCAGAAGCCAACCAAACATAATTGATCATTGCTGTTAAATTTTGGGTTTAAAATGGGAGCTTTATTATTTTCCAAAGTACTCTTTATATTAATAATTCATGCATGGGCACTAATATAATTTGCCAACATATAGATTATGTATATTATATACATATTTTCCATGTATTATAATAGGAAGATTCAGATTGTTAATAATATATATATATATATATAGTAAAGCTATATTTTTAACATATTTAGAAATGAAAATCAGAACAACTGGGGCCTCGTGAAATTTCTGGGCTATTCTGTTTTATTTAGCCTGAAGAAAGGGATGCAGTAAACTTTTTAACTGATTTGTAGTTTGTGTATTTTCCAGGTCCGCTATTTTTCTTCTGCCATTGACACTTTTACCTCTTCTGTAATCTGTTGACCTTTTATTAGTATCCAGGTTAAGAGAGAGCTCAGGGTAAAGAAGGGCAGAATAATCATAATCAGAATTGTTATCATACCAGGTTTAGAAGAAAGCTTTATTTTATATTATAATTTTTAAAATTGAGATCAAATTCAAAAACTAAAAATTAACCAAACTATTTTGAATGTGAACAATTTAGTGGCATTTAGTACATTCAAAATATTGTACAACCACCACCTCCCTTTAATTCCAAAACATTTTCATCACCTCAAAAGGAATTTCTGTACCCATTAAACTCTCAGATTTAGGCAGCCACCAATCTGCATTCTGTCTTTTTGGATTTACCTATTCTGAATATTTTATATAAATGGAACCATCCTATATGTGACATTTTGTACCTGACTTTTACTTAGCATAAGGTTTTGTGGTTCACTCACATTGTAGCTTGTATCAGCCTTTCCTTTCTTTTTATGGCTGTATACTATTCCACTGTATGTATATGTATGTTTGATAAACAATTTATTTATCCATTTATCCATTGATGGACAATTTAGGTTGTTTCTACCTTTTGACTACTGTGAATAGTACTACTATGAAAACATGTACATGTATTTAAATACAAGTTTTCAATTTGGGAGTATATATGTAGGAATGCAATCGCTGGTCATAGGGTATTTCTGTATTTAACTTTTTGAGGAAATGCCAAAATGTTTTCCACAGTGGTTGAACCATTTTACTTCCTATCATTTTTAAAAACTTTTTTCTACTGCCACTTCACAGCCACTAAGATGACTATAATTAACACACACACACACAAAAAAAGGAAAAGAAATGTTAAGGATATGGAGAAATAGGAACTCTCATATATATAAGTAGAATAAATTAGTTGAGGTGTTTTTAAAACTTCTTAATAGTCTATTATAAATCTGGCTTTTCATGTCAGAGTTGTGGATATGTGTATTCTCCACAGGTATCTGTTCTGTGCTATCAAGAGCTTTGGGGAGCCAGAACTTCTCAGATGAGTGCTCTGCCCTGCTCTATGGGGCTGTCTTTCTTTCTAGCCACTGAGATCCCTTCTGCAAGGTTTGATGATGGTGGTCTCTTGATCCCACCAAGGGTTTCAGGCAATGACAAGTCAATTGGTCCGCAGTGATGAATATAAGATGTTGTAGATTATAGGATGCAGTCAAATTTGTGAATGTTAAAATTTGAAATTCATGTCTAAGAATTTCTTTAATTCATTTCCAGGATGCTTAGCTTCTGCAAGAAGATTGTCCCCTTCTCACTTTGTTTTCTCATCTTAAGTGTTCTCACAGCCTCTTCCAAATCACAGATTCCTAGTTCAAAGACGCTCCATTCTGTTTGTTTTCTATGGCTGCTGTAACAAACCACCCCGAATGCAATGGCTTGAAACAACACCAATTTATTGTCCTACACTTCTTTACTCCAGAAGCCTGAAAGGAGTCTTACTGGGTTAAAATCAAGGTGTCAGCAGGGCTGCATTCCCCCCTAGAGGCCCTGGAGGAGAATCCATAGCTCTTGTCCTTTTCAGCCTTTAGAGGCCACCCAGACTTCTTGTCTGGGAGCCATTTCTTTATCTTCGAAGCCAGCAATGTCACACCTAGTCCTTCTCACACCACTATGTCCCTTTTGTTCTGTTTGTTCTGTCTCACTCTCCCACTGATGAAACCCCTGTGATTACATTGGGCCCACCCGGATAATCCAGGCGCCTGACTCCACCCTACAATCAGCTGATGAGCAATCGTAATTCCCATTTGCCGTGTAGCCTAACATACTTACCGCTTCCAGGAGATTAGGATGTGAACATCTTTGGGGACCATTATTCTATCCACTGCAACCATGTTCCCTGTTCATTTCAATAATGGCAGAGCTTTTTCGGATGAGACTAGAGAGGGAAGGAGGCGTCAGTGAGTACTTTTATCCTGGAGGCAAGGAGAAAACCAAACAGAAAAGTGATGTGATCTTTACACTTTAAAGTATCCAGATCACAGGAAGCCAGGGCTTGCCCAGGTCTCACAAGGCAGATACATCTGCAATGATCTATTAGTAATTAGAGGAGTGTGTGGGCTTCCTTCCCCTGGCAACTTGTTGTCAGTGGGGCTCTTTGATCCCCTTGGCTGGTACAGCTGGCCTCCTTGGTATTTTTATAAAAGTCTCTCTAACACCTGTTTTGTTTGTCTCCTTTGGTTGTCTACTGTGTTATTTCCAGAGTTTATCATTGTACTTAGTAATGAGCAGGAAGGTATTATGTTGACTGGACTGGAAATGCTCTCTTGTTTTCATGACATATTACTTATTAGATAAAGCCTCCTACCAAAAATCTGGCCACTTATTTTATTCTTATTTCCTTTTCTCTTTCATATATACATATAAACTCTATGTAGATTATATGGGTACACTCTTATTCTCTTTGGAGAAATTTTAGTTCCATATAGAATTGTAGAAAATATGAGATTTAGAAAACGGGAGATTTGCTCATGTAGAGTGTTCTTGTTACCTGCTGTCTCTCTCCCTTCCCTTCAACTATAACTCTGCTAGGTCTTCTCTAATATTTTTTGGTTCCTTACCTGCCCCTTCCATAGGCTAGGGAAATGTTAAGGTGACCCACACCCTACCTCTTTCTTGGCCAGAGTTAAATGCCTACTAAAGACTTCCAGCAGCACACAGGCAACTACCTAAGCACTGCCTGTACCAGGGACAATACATCTTTGAAGAAAACAGTAGGTAGCAGGCTTTTCAATGCAGATAAATAAAAGGTGGCGAAGCAGCATGTTCCTTGTGAAAGTGTTGGTCTGAGGTTATTATATATTCTCCAAAATGAACTTGACTAGGAATTAAGCTCCTCTGCCTTCTTTTTAGAGTAGGCTTAGAGTTGATTTTAAATAAATTTCATTAAGCACCATTAATGTCAATCAAACCTTAAATTAAAAAATAATTTTTAGAAGTTGGGAAATAATTGGATAAAGAAGTCAACACAGAGAATTTTAAATGACTGTGGGTTTATATTCATGTTAATAGCAAAATCTTGAAAACAGTGACTCTCCCAGACCCCCTCTGATTTTTTGCCTAATTACCAAATACATCCATTTTGCTGGAATTGCTTTTAAGGAAATAATCTTTAGTAGAGAGACAGCTCTGTTGGACTGTTTAAATGGAATTTATCCTACAGGTAAGATTTGATTCCATGATGTCTGTTTCATCTTTTTTATATAGGACTTAACTTTTAAGTTCATTAATACTCTGTGAAATGGAGAGAATTATAGAGTGTAGCAAAAAAGAAAAAAGAAAGAAAAGCTGTTTATACCATTGCTTGCTTGTTTTCTTTTCTCTCTCTCTTTCTTCTTTCTTTCTTTCTTTTCTTTTTTTTAATCTGGCATAAACCGAAGGTGGGCAGCTTCAGATCGGGACACATCTTAGACAAATTTGATCATGATAGTTGGCATTCTTAATGTTTCTCAAACTAATAATCCATTTATAACCCAGACCTACTTTCCAGTTATGACCTGCCAGTCCATTCTGTATGATTCTGTCTCCTGAAAGTGAGGACACTGCAGTTCTTATCTTCTACAGTTTACATTGTATTTTGAAACCCATTGTTGGAAATCAGCTTGATTCTCCACTACTTTGGTTTCCCTGAATTTGAAGCAAAATTTAAACATAAGAGTATTGATACAAGTATGATATACTGTCAGGAATCTTCAATATAGGGTCATGTTTATGGATTTACCAAAGAGACAATGTACTTCATCAAGTCAGTTATCAGAGAGTTACAGTGAATTTTACACAGTGTTGCTTAGGATGTGTGTGAGGTTTTCAGAATCTTTGTTCCAGAAAGCTGGGCCCCCTTCCCAAGGAAGCTTTCTTGTCGTGAGACAGTGTACCACTCCACATGATTATGGTACAGTTTGGTTCTAAGAATAATGACTAGAAATGTCAGCTCCAGAACTTTATACTGGTGAGCTAGACCTAAAATTTGGGTCAAAAAAAAAATCCTTTGACTTTTAAATGTAACACTGTATGGCACTGAAAGTTCATCTTTCAAAAGTTTGTTTGCTTTACTTGTTTGTTGTAAAGAAAACTTATACTTATTTTTTGTATTGTTATTGTCTAAGTAATGAAAGTGTTGATTTTCATAAATTATCAATGTAGTAAAAGTGGTGGGAATGTATTTTTACTTATATATTCTGCAGTATGGAATGCAGCTGTACCAGAATTATATGCATCCGTATCAAGGTAGAAGTGGCTGCAGTTCTCAGAGTGTATCACCCATGGTAAGGATCAAATTTTTCAACCTGTATTTTATTTTATATTTACATTATGTTAATTTATAATTATATTACATTATATTACCAATATTGTGTTATATTACATTTACATTATTTCCTGTTGGTCAAGTCAAATAAATCTTTGGCACCATTCTAATATATTGTTACATTGCATTTTTAATTCTTGGATTTTTATTTGTTTGCAGCCTATGTGATAAAATCACAACAGTATATATGAAGTATTCAATTAAAATACATGATGCTATATTTTAAAGAAAATGCTTAGATATTTGAAAGAATTTTGTGAGTCATTCTGTGTCATTATAACATTTGAGGATTAGATCTTGATAATTTAGAGAACATTTTCCTTGGATTATAGATTATGTTTTAATTATTGGTTTTGATTATGGGTTTATTTACTTATTTTAATACTGATTCTGTGATTGTCATAGTCTAGTATAAAGATGCTAATGATTTGGAATTTTAAAAGCTGTGATGTAGACATGTGAGCTTTCTTGCATTCTGGTTTTCTAACGGTCACTTTTTTTTTAAGTTCCAGGTTCGTAAAAATCAAACTGCTTTCCAGGAAACCCAAAAACTGCAAGTCAAAATATAGGTCACGCATTACATTAATTCTAGCACCACCCCGCAGATTTATACTAATTGTAACTTGGATATTTATTTGCAGACATAAACAGACACATCTTTGCCCTTCTTTAGAATCTCATTTTAATTTCCTGTGCATTAACACAAGAAACTTATTTCTGAACTTAAAATTTATGTTCTACTGTTTTCACTGTTCTCCTTCATGTTGAGTATATTAGGAATTCAGTTGTATGCACCTGTGTTACAAATCAGTTGATGTGCATTTTTGAAACCTATGTTTCTTTCCACTTAGGTTAAAAATATGCTCTTGATTGGCTGTGACCAAGGAAGGTACATTTACCCCCCATGTAATGTAGCAGATGAAATGCTCAGTTCTAGGAATGAGGCATGAAATAATGTTGATTATGAAGCCTGATAGACTATATAGAAAAAGAACTTCAATTTTGTAGTTATGTTGCTTTAAGTTATGGAAGAATAACTTTTCATCTTAGTCTCATATTACTCTTAAGCCCTAAAATAAGAAACTAAGGAATGCAATGAATTTTTATAAAAGCAATCACTTAAGGTGAATATTTTTTACCATTTGTCGGCTTACACTTATCTTTCAATCCACATGTATATAAAAAGAATAATGAATTTTATTATCTTAATCCTTTCCTAAATCCCTCCAAATTTCTTTTGGAGTCCAACGTTATTAGGATGAGCGTGTTAATAGCAGGCAGGTATTTGGAGGCAATTATTGTTTAGTGTCCTCTTAATCATAGGGAAAAATTGTTATAAACAAAGTACTTCCTATCCGTATCACTGTCGTTAACATTATAAATATGGTGTTATTTTTGCTTTTTTCCATTGAAAGTGATCCTGCTGTTGATCAAGATGTATATGACAGTTTGGTTAGTGTGGTTTTACTTGTTCAGTCAACACCAGGTATAGGAAGAGACACTCCGTGAGGGAATCTGGTGGGAACAGGGTTTGCAGGGAGAAGAGGTTCAGGTAAGGAAGTGTGTGGTAAAGAACTGTCCCGTGTGGCAGTTGTCATGATCAGACAGAGTAGCATGTGAGAATTACAGCTCCACTATTCTTAATTTCTGTGAAGGAACCTGAGAAGTTTTAGGAGATACTAGTGTTGACTTTGGCATCTGTACGGAATCCTGCTGTTAGATAGATAGCTATTAGGTAGCTATAGATAGCAATCCTGCTGTTCTAGATTGTTAAGGAAGAATCAGTGACCTAATAGATGCCCCTCCCTGGCCTTGTTGCTTTTCATCCAGGGGCTATATTCTGTGAGTGACACAAAAAAGTTAATATAACGTTGGTTATATTTTTAAAGAAACAATGTTCTTTTCTTAAATTTTCCAGGTACACATTTTGAGAAGGAAAAGGGGGAAAAAAATTCTCATGCCATAGTAAACATCAGAGTTATTTATAGCACGTGACAGCCACCCCTTTGAAATGAGAATCAGCAGCAGACATTTCAGGAAGCCAAATATTTGGTCCTTTTTTAGGGCAAACAAAGCCTTCATTTAAAGGACCATCTGTTAATATGGCCCTGGCTGGAGTGAGGGGCTGGAGGATTTAGGGAAGGTGGAATCTACTCAAGTCCTTTTTAGTCTTCACTTTTTACCCGGGAATGGACATCCTAAACTGCGGTTTCTTCCCTGTACCGCCCACTCTGTGCTACTTAAAGGAACCCTAGACAGGACATATCTGTTACTGCTTAGTAACATATCTGTTACAAAGCCATCTGTGTGGCCCTAAGCCATTTGTGTGACCTTGTGAGAATCACTGGTGTCCTGTAGTATAAAATAAAGGTGATGGTTGCACAGTCCCTAGAATTCATTGCATGTCTGATATCCTGTGCCCTCTTGCTAAATGACTGCACTGCAAGTTCATCTAGATCCTTCAAATGGTATGACAAAGAGTATGTGGCTACTAGTTGTCACCTAGCAAATACCTGCAAAGCATTTTATGTGCAAACCTCACTAAGAGTGAATAGGTCTGATCCCAAAGTGTGGCTTGGATAATCCAGGATATATTAGGGCTTCTTCTTTCTTAGAAAGCCATGCCATTAAAATCATTGGCCCCTCTTCTTAGGGCCTGCCCTGTTCATCTCCTGAGAAGAAAGAGCTAGAAAAGGGGGCAAATACTTGAGAAATACAACTGATTCTGAATGTTATCAACATTGCTTTCCTATGTGAAAGAAATTGAGCTGAAAATGACCTTTTGAGTTTGTCAGACTATGTGTTACTTCTGTTTCTTTGTCCATGGAAGGGAAACTATTAATTTTTCATCTACCACCTGCCATTCGGTAGAAAACATTTGCTATATATTCCTGTTTGCCCTCAGTGTAGTTAAGGTAGCAAATGTAAAGGTTCCTTATTTATATGATGGTCTCCTTACATATGTCAAGTAATTAGGGAACATGGGATCTTGTTTTATATTCTGGCCAGCCTTACTAAAGGGGAAGAAAACCTGATTATGTTTATTTTTCTTTCCTAATGGTATTTTTATGTTACCAGGAACTTGAGATTACAGAACCCATCTTGGCCTGTGAGGGGAGAGATATTATAAGGATAAAGCTATTACGATTGAGGCTAGTTACTCTGTGGTTTGGGCAGGTGGACTCTTTTCATTAATGTCAGCAAAGCAAAAGTATATCCGACTGGTCCACAGCCCGGCACAGAAGATCACGGGGTGAAAAGGGCAACTAAGGTGTGACAGCAAATAGAGATTACAGAGACAGCATCTGTCTGGAAAGAGCAGCTGTCAGTTATAAAGGCTTCTGTAACAAATGAAAGATTGCATGCCGGATCTCTAGAAATAGAGATGAACCGTAATAAGATTGGGGCCTCTACAGCATGGTTTGAAGAGAAAATAACAAATGCTAATAAAGTGGGATGGATGTGTGGTGCAGTCATAATGAAGCCCTAAAATTTTTTTGTGGATAAGTTTTGTTTGAAGCCCTTATTTGACTATTGTCTGTTAACTAGGCTAGACAGGGCTGAATCCACATAGACAGATATAGAAATTACCTCTTGGGTACAGTGTTCACTATTTGGGTGATGTGTACACTAAAAGCTCAGACCTCACTGTTATACAACAACCTAACAAAAGTGCACTTGTACACCCCAAATATATTGGAAAAAAATACTACACAGAAAAAAAAATGGTTTTAAGCCACAATCTCCCAGATATAGACTGGCTTATAATCTATCATTATAACTCCATGTTTGATTTTGCTCTTCTATTAATTAGTGGAGAAGAACTGTTAAATGTTTTCCATGTGGATCTTTTTTTGAATTTTTTTTATCTTTTGGAGAGTTTTAATTCCTTGTTCATACTGTATAAACCAGACATCCTCAAACTATAGCCCGTGGGCCATGCGGGTGTTTTTGCCCATTTGTTTTTTTACTTCAAAATAAGATATGTGCAGTGTGCATAGGAATTTGTTCATAGTTTTTTTTAAACTATAGTCGGCCCTCCAATGGTCTGAGGGACAGTGAACTGGCCTCCTGTTTAAAAAGTTTGAGGACCGCTGGTATAAACCAAGTGATTCTCTTGACTAGAGATTTTGACAGTTGTCTCTTTTTTTTTTTAGAATTCATGTCTTGTTGTGGGATGGTGCACTTTTTAAAAGATGGTTGTGAAGTAGAGCCCCAAACAAACAAAAAATGAAAAATAAGATCTTGGTTTTGGATATTTTACTTTCACCTCAGAAAATATGAATACAAGAATTAGTGAAAACAATGACTTTATTACGCGTTTAAATTATGTTTGTTTAATGGTGTCTTCTTTTTGTATCGGTTCTTTCATCATTCAGGCTTATTTTTGTACCTCTCATGCGGCCACGGGTAGTCTCACAAGATGAAAGTGTTCATATATTAAATCATGGAAATTTTAATAGTATGAAATTTCCTGAATTATTATTTCACTACATTTTAGTTTCTAAATGAGATGAAAGTTGATGTGATAAACTTTTAAAATACATATACTAGTTTGTTCCATTATAAAACGTGACTATTATTTCTACAGTGATGTTGTATGTCAATCTTACAGCTTTTGTATATCTTTAATCTTTCAAAACAGCTGCTTCATAAGTAGGTGGATTTGACATTTAATTGATGATTGATGAATCTCAAAGCTTAATAGAGAGATGAATTCAGAAGTAATGGATCATTTTAACCATAGGAAGGGTTATTCCTTTCTAAATAGAAGTTTTCCCATTTCATTACACTACAGAATGTGAAGAGGTTTATTTTAGAAGAAAGACATGCTTACTTTGACAGATTTTAGTCTCTTTACTCAGCTCTTAATTTAGTTACTTTAAGAAATAACTGTGTAACTTATTTAACCAAAATATTTTATAGCACCGTTTTATCTTGAATATATATTTTGACTTTTTAATTTCCTGCTAGCTACTTCTGGAACCCCTTCTAGAATGGAAATGTATTGCCAGCAAATCACTGAAAGGTAACTTGGTAGCTTTCAAAGATATTTTCATGGCTTAAATGTGGGTTTTTTTTCTTTTCCCCCCCAGAGAAGTATATCAGAGAATTCCCTGGTAGCAATGGACTTCTCAGGCCAGAAAGGCAGAGTTATAGAAAATCCCACTGAAGCCCTTTCCGTTGCAGTTGAAGAAGGACTTGCTTGGAGGGTATAAATAGCTTTACTTTCTTAAAATATTTATGATCTGAGTTTGTTTCACTCCAAAAGGTGATATTTTCCCCCCACTTCCTTGCTCAGAAAAAAGGATGCTTGCGCCTGGCCACACACGGAAGCCCCACTGCCCCCTCACAGAGCTCCGCCGTGAACATGGGTATGTCTGTGCTTAGTCATTGTCACCGAATGGGTGCGTAGATGTGTCTTTAAGTGTAATCACTGAGTGGATATGTTGGAAACTCATGTCATGAGATTGTGCATTTCAAACAAAGCTTTGTTTTCAATCCACTTTATGTCTTTAGCCATCCACCAGTCTCAGCCGTGGTTCCACCACAAGATTTCTCGAGATGAGGCTCAGCGACTGATTAGTCAGCAAGGACCTGTGGATGGGTAAGCTTGATATTTTTAGTTTTGAGGAGCAGTGATTTGGGTTTCTCGTATAAGCAATAATTATTTTACATAATGAATTTTTGATTTGGGCTTATCATGAAAGAGGAGTGACTTTGTTCTATAAAGGCAGTTGCCGTCGTATTCTGACAGTATTCATAGGATACCTGGTAGATAGCATGTGCCGGTGTGCATA
The DNA here is from genome assembly GCF_040939455.1 of Microcebus murinus. Taxonomy (NCBI): domain Eukaryota; kingdom Metazoa; phylum Chordata; class Mammalia; order Primates; family Cheirogaleidae; genus Microcebus; species Microcebus murinus. The sequence goes on along the minus strand of NC_134111.1, from coordinate 44,080,785 downwards.
AATGAACAGGTAACAGAGTAGGATGCTTTGTTCTTAACCAGTGACCGCTAATAGTACCCATTCTGGGTCAATTCTAGCATCTCAGATATTAATTGATGGGAGGACTGAACTTGTTTTTGGGTGTCAACACTTTGATTTGAACATATATTCAGTCTGATTCCAAAGTATGGTTTATATCATGACATTATCTAAAGCTGTTTCTTACATATTTTGAACACTTGTTTTATTTTCTTTTCCTGTCTGCTTATGTCCCTGTTGGTTTCTTTTCTAAATTTTAACAGCTTAAAGTAATATAAACCTATGAAAAGAGAGAAATATAAAATGTATTATGAAAGATTTATAACCTGAAGAATTTTCCTTTTCTCAAACTACTCAATGTTCCAGATAGTTTTTATAATACTGTCTAAATTCCCTTCCCAAATGCAATACAAATGAGGGAGTTTGTGTTGAGGCTTGGAAGAGAAATGAAACCAGTATCAATTGTAACAAGTTGTGATGGGATCTTTTATCTTCAGTAGTTGGCCAAGATGATGACAAGGTTTTGAGGCGATTTAATGCCGACATTTGGATAAAAACGCACCTTCACATGGAAGATTATTAATAGCAAGTCAGCATTTCACCAGACAGTAAATAAGAGAAGATTTTAATGTGCTTCTCTGCATGGAACACAGTCTTTTTGGATATAAATTTGAGTAATCAGCAGAATTACAGTCTGATGAGACCAGGAAAAAGAAATAAATCACAAAAAAATTATTAAGATGTTTTGGGGGATTGTAATTTCCTTTATTTCTGAGCCCAGTTTTTGCAACTTATGAAATAATTGTATAAAGGATGATAATATCTTTATTTTTAATTTTTTTGGTATTCCTTTGGAAAGATGTGATGGTGCCAAGCAGTCCACTAGGTGGTAGTAGTGATCCGCTTGGGAATGAGGAGAGCATTATAGCTTGATTTATCAGTGAAACGCCCTTTTGTCCCATCTCTCAGTGATGTAATGTCAGTATCTCACGCAACACAAATGAAATGGATAATCTCGTCAGACATCTGTGGTACCTTAAAATTGGCTGCCTCTTTGCCCAGGCACAGTGAGACTAGTATTGGATTTGCCATTGGGGACCATTTACACAGTGTGTTTGGCAACAATTAACACAAAACTGGTTTTGCACTGCATTGCCAGTAAATAAGAATTCACGCCTGGCAGCGTTTTTCTCTCAAGCCACTAGCCCATGTCTTGTTTTTCTAGACTGACATTAGAGAGGCTTTTCTGCTATATTCCTCAAGGTTAAAGTACATGTTGTTTGGTTGTTTCTTTTACTTAAAACATATTGCTTAAACATTTAATAAATGACTTCAAGATCAATTTCTTAGAATATATTCATTTCTTACTTGCTGTTGTGTATGTAACAGTAGAAACCAGAATCAAAAGAAAGGGGATCCAGTGTAGACGAGGGGTAAAAAAACTGATTTCATTCTAAATTATTATCTCTATCAGGGCCTAACATGACCCAGAAGGTAAAATAACAGTATGCTAATGTCTTATTCTTTGTGCAAAACAGTTACATGTGAATACACAATTTCCTAGTGGAAAAAGGACATAGCACTAATTATTGCTGCCAACATAATAGTATATTGGTTATTGTGAGCAAACAATCTGACAAATGAGCTGTATTTTGTCCTATTAAAATTGGGGCTGGGCACAGTGGTTCACGCCTGTAATCCCAGCACTTTGGGAGGCTGAAGTGGGAAGATTGCCTAAGGCCAGGAGTTTGAAACCAGCCTGGGCAACAGACCCTGTTTTTAAAAAAATAAAAATAAAAAATGAGCTGGGTGTGGTGGTGTGCACTTGTAGTCCTAGCTACTTGGAAGGTTGAGTCAGGAGGATGGCTTGAGCCCAGGACTTTAAGGCTACAGGAAGCTATGATCATGCTACTGCACTCCAGCCTGGGCCACAGAGTAAGATGCTGTCTCAAAAAAAAAAGAAAGAAAAAAAAGAAAGAAAGAAAGAAAACAATTACAGTAGCACTGATGATAGTTTTTATAGTATAAGATCATGTAATACCACCACATTGTATACCAAGTTGGATAATCTCACCCATTCTATACACATTAAAAGAGTCCCCAGCTACAACATTTATGAAAACGTTTCCTGGATTTGTTACACACTATAATTCTATGAAATCCATGAGTAAATGTAGAAACATATTGAAATTCCTTCTCTCTCTTTAGAGTTTTCTTGGTACGGGATAGTCAGAGTAACCCCAAAACTTTCGTACTGTCAATGAGTCATGGACAAAAAATAAAGCACTTTCAAATTATACCAGTAAGTAATTTGTGATTTCATATTCGTATATTAGAAATGATCTTAATGCATAAGCTTTTGGAAACTTTGGTTTTCTTTTGGTCGTTTTATTAAATATAATTTGGGAGTTTGTGCTTTGACTAGAGTTAAGTTTGGCAGAAATGGTTTTTATGAGCCTGAATTAATAGAAGAAATACAGGAATTGTAAAAATTAAATTTTCCTTTTTCCATGAAATATGATTTAGCAATGTTGTATAGACCCCATGCCACCTATTGTTATAAAGCCACTAAAGGTTCTTTCTCTTGAGTACTAATAGCAATTCTTTAAAAACCATTATTTGAAAGGCCTTTTCTCTTCCCTTGTCTCAAAAACACTTTTCTGGTTTTATTGGTTTTGGTTTTAATGCTTGTGAGTAGAAACACAGGTGCTGTGGAACTGGTGAACACTTAAACTCTCCTGCACATTTAAAAATTTTTTGTGATTCTGCTTTTGGGTGGCACAGTTTGCCTTGGGATTTCTGTTGCTTCTGTCACTATATGTGTGTGTGCATGCGCATGCATGTATGTATGTGATGGGTGTACTGGAACCAAGTAGCAGAGAATAGAAATTCAGTCTACTTTCAGGAAGGCATGCCATAAGATCTTTAAATTTCTAGAGATACCTTTTGAATTGCCTTTTTAAAGAATTAGCCAAAGGCCATATAAAGTATCCTCTCTACTTCTTGGATTAAGTGATCAATGTCCCCAGCAGCAAATGTGAATTGTTTAATTCCCCTCAGAAGACTTAACTGATAAAAAAAAAAAAAAAGGACAACTGATATTTCATTAGCATAATTTTTTACTGTTTCAGAATCAATTGACTGATACAAATTATGTGAATATTCATTTTTGAGGCTAAGTAGATAACATTTAGAATTGGAAATTAATTTCTATAAGTGGGAACATTAAAATCTTCTGTTTAGTTTTACACTAGATGTTGTAAATTTCTGACTGTTCATTGATTCAAAATAGTCACAGTACCCTAACTAAGAAAACATTGGGAGAATTAGAAGTAGACAAAGTAGAGCCACACTGCTTACCTAAGGATCAGATGATATTTCTTTTAAATACAAATGATGTTACAAAGAAGAAGTGGGCATGCTATAATGTTCTTTTGATTGTCCTTTAGTTTTATAAACTTGTCAGTTTTGGCATGTGGAGAAAGTTTACAATGGAATATGATTATCCTTTAGGGTAATTTTCCCTCTCCCAGTTTATTGCTTTTTCCTTCTGCAGATTGAAGATGATGGTGCAATGTTCCATACACTGGATGATGGCCACACAAGATTTACCGATCTAATCCAGCTGGTGGAGTTCTATCAACTTAATAAGGGTGTTCTTCCTTGCAAGTTGAAACATTATTGTGCTAGGATTGCTCTTTAGCCAAACCAGAAGTGACTCGTTAAACTATTGAAGAAAAAGGACCCAAGAACCAAAAAAAAAAAAAAAAAAGAAAGAAAGAAAAGAAAAAGCATACATAAGGGTAAAAGTGTTACCATGATGAAAAGAATGTATTTCACCTTCAAGTTACAAAAAATAGTTTGTGCATTGCAAATAAGCAAAGACTTGGATTGACATTACATTCATCATTTAAAATTCTTTAGTTAAAATTAAACCTTAGAAAAAAATGACTTGGTGTGTTCTTGTGTGATTTTTGAATTACTATATTTTCTTCTAATATGCATAGTTTAAGCATCTATCCTTATTTATTATATAGCAGCATTAGAATTTTCAAACACAAAATATGAAAAAAATAGGGGATTCAGAATAAATTACTTATAGACTAAATTTAAATTATACTTTTTAAATATTAAGAAATATGATAAAAACTTGAGTTATTAATTAAGAAAACTACCCATACTTTTAAATAAAACTAAAAATTATTTTGAATCACATATTTTCTGGGTTTATTATAACCTTAAAGTGAAATCATACTTTGAGGTAGCATCTTTAAAGTATTTTGAAATATATTAAATTTTTTCTGGATGACTTTTATTATGTTATTGAATTATTAATTATACTATAAAATTTATATTGGTATTACACTCATTAGTGTAATATTGTTCATTGCATTTTTTTCATTCATTTAATGATTGGCTGGAACTATCAATTTTTAAGACAATGATCAAAATATAGAAGAGATTTGTATGGTTTGTACACATCTTCTCATGGCATATAATCTATAACATTGTCACTTTAATATCTCACATTAGCCCTATGCTTTAACTTTCAGTATTCTCATTAGATTCTTTCACTAACAGATCTTTAACCAAATAAGAATAAATGAAAGCAAAGATCCAAAAATCTATAAGGATCCTAATGGGTAAATACTTATTCTTCTCTTTGCCTACCCCCTTTTTATTTTCTTATCATATCAATATGAAAGCCAAAGACTTTGAAAACTTGAGAGATATTAACCTCTCGTATCACCTCTCTGAGACCATCTGGCAATTTTTTTTTGATTCTATGACTTTGTTGTTCCCATTTTTTGTGGAAATGACATTGATTTTTTTTTTTAAAAGAAGAGAAACAAAACATCAAATAAACATTAAAATAATACAAAACATTGTTCATCTCCTCTAATTGACCTTTATGACAAGATTGTGGGGAAGTTAGATTTTTTTTAACACAGTATTTCAATAATGCATATTTTAGTTTTAAATAAAAGCTATATTTTTTTGGTACCAAAGTATATGAAAACATTCATGAAATACTAATAAAATAATGTATCACTAAAAAAGAATTATTCGTTGAATTTTAAAATATGCAGTTTACCTTTCACCAGTGAAAGCCTAATTTGTAAAATACTGAAACTTAGAGCATTAATCTGATGTTATAAAATACCACTAAGGCTTGGAAGACACATAGGACTCTAAGTGGAGCAAGGGGGGTGATGGGGACATGCTTGCCCCTCTCAACCTTTCAGAATGGCCCTATTTCTCATTTATAAAAAGATTTTGCATTTTGAGTTGGAATATATTTTCTCATTTTGTACCTAGTTCAAATAGACAATATCAAAAATGTAGTATTTTAAATACTAAACTCTTTTTTTAATGGAATGTCCTTTTTTCCTTTGGGTAAATACCCAATAGTGGGAATTGCTGGATCAAATGGGAGTTCTTTGAGATATCTTCATACTTACTACTTTTTGTTGATGTTGTATTAGTTTGCAGTCCCATCAGCAGTGTATGAGTGTTCCTGTCTTTCCCCATCCATGCCAACATCTGTTATTTTGGGACTTTTTGATAAAAGCCACTGGAGTTAAGTGATATCTCATTGTCATTTTGATTTGCATTTCCCTGATAATTAGAGATGTTGAGCATTTTTTTTCATATGTTTCTTGGCCATTAGTGTGTCTTCTTTTGAAAAGTTTCTGCTCATATCCTTTCTTCACTTTTTAATGAAGTTGTTTTATTTTTTCTTGCTGATTTTCCTGAGTTCTGTATAGATTCTAGCTATCAGCCCTTTATCAATGTGCAGCATGCAAATATTTTCTCCCATTCTGTAGGTTATCTCTTCGTTGATAGTTTAATCTAATGATAGTTTCTATCATTAGAATGATAGTTTCTAATGATAGTTTCTTTGACTGTGCAGAAGCATCTGTACTCAAATGTTTATAGCAGCACAATTCACAATTGCAAAGATGTAGAAACAACTCAAGCGCCCATCAATACATGAATGGATTATTAAAATGTGGTATATATATACCATGGAGTACTATTCAGCCATAAGAAATGGTGAACTACCTCTTGTATTATCCTAGATGGAGCTGGAGCCCATTCTTCTAAGTGAAGTATCACAAGAATGAAAAAATAAACGCCACATGTACTCACCATTAAATTGGTTCTAATTGATCAACACTTATGTGCACATATGGAAGTAAAATTCATCAGGTGTTTGGCAAGTGGGAGAGGGGAGTAGGTGATGGGTAAATTCACACCTAAGGTGTGCTGTCTGGGTGTTGGGCATGCTTATAGCTCTGACTCAAGGGGTGCAAAGGCAATATATGTAACAAAAATATATATACCTCCACAATATTCTGAAATAATAAAGTCAAAGGAGAAAACTAAATACTAAGCTCTCATAAATTGAGCAATTTGTGTTTGTCTTTGTTATTTGTGTCTCTAACTTGATTCATAATTTAAATTTATTATTCTGGAGTGCAGATTTTGTATGCAATGCTTAATTTGATCTTAAAGCATGAATCAAGAAAAATTATTGAGGAAAGGTTGACAGAGGGAAATCATTATTTTGTTTTTTGATTCTTTCTCATAAAGGGTTTTGCCTCTGTGTTTGTGTGTGTGTGTGTGTAAATTGATAACTAAATTCAGCAAAATCTCAGGGTACAAAATCAATGCACACAAATCAGTAGCATTCCTATACACAAACAACAGTCAAGCTGGGAATCAAATCAAAGACTCAATACCTTTCACAATAGCTACAAAGAAAATAAAATACCTAGGAATATATTTAATCAAGGAAGAATTGACATTGTTAAAATGTCCATCCTACCCAAAGTGATTTACAGATTCAATGCAATACCCATCAAAACACCAATATCATTTTTTTGCAGATCTAGAAAAAATAATTCTATGCTTCATTTGGAATGAGAAAAGAGTCCGAATAGCCAAAGCGACCTTAAGCAAAAGGAACAAATTTGGAAGTGTCGTTTTACCAGACTTAAAGATATGCATTTGTATTACTTTAGAGATTGTTCATTTAGGTCCTCCACCTCTGGGGAACATTGCTCTTTCCACCAAGTGCTTTTGCATTGCTATCTCTTGTTCTTCCTGCCAGAAACCATATATTATACATTACATATTTGCCTCTGCCCTTGTTCCAGTCCTTCCCATAAGTATGCTTTTATGGGAGTAGCCATGGACACTGCAATGGAGTGCTGCCCAGTACAACTGTATGGACTGTGGGGACAAGCATACTGCACCCACCTGGGCCAGATCACACAGACTCTCATGCTTTTTGTTCACCTGCTCATTAAAAAGATAACGTGTGATTTGGGAATCTCACATTCATCTAGTCTCCTTCCCTCAAATTGCAGCGATTGATAGAATAGGAAATACAGATGATTGGAAACCTGCTTCAGAGTCCCTGGCTGGACAGTGTGGGACATAGGGTAATGCATAGCTGGGTAGGGGAAGGTGAAAAAACTATTCCCAGGTGATCAGTGCATCTCTGAGAAATTAATGAACTTTTGCTGAGTGAATGTGTTTCTTCTCTAGCTGATGATATACTCAGTGGATCCTGCTCCTCTCAGAAGCCCTTTTATTGTTAGCACTCTGATTAGCAGCTGAAAATGATGTTCTTGTTTGGGTGCTTGTTAAGTTCACTCCAGCATGTGTTGAGTGCCTATTAGGCAAAAGGTACTTTTAGAGATAAAAAATTGAATAATAGGGCATAGATATACACTTACCTATCATAGATGGTAGTATGGGTAAGTGCTATACTATAAGTACAATGGGAGAGAAACAATGGTTATACTTGTTGAATGTTGGGAGGAAAAAATGGGTTCCTGGAAGGCTTGTAGGAGTTCAATTTACAAAGCCTTGGAGAAAGGACTGTATAGTGTCATCAAGGGAGATGGGAAATGCCAGATAGCATGGAAAGGGCACAGATTGAATTTAAGACATTTTCAGCAAATGAGAGTTCATTGAAAGTGGAGTGTGCAAAGCAATATAACATACCCATGTCAAATTCTGACTAAAAGGAAAAGTATGAAGAGTTTAAAGTTTTTAAATAATTAAAAAAAAAAAAAAAAGCAATATAACAAAAAGTCATGGCAAACAGGACCGGAAAGGCAAGCTCCTGCTGCATTAGGGAGAGCTTCAATGCTAGGCAAAGCAGTTATATTTTAGTTAAGGGACAGCATAGCCAGATACTTCAATATTTTTTCCCATTAAATTTTTACTTGGTTGAAGTTGTGGATGGGCTTTATTCATCTTTTTATCTCTGCCCTGCACATTAGAAATTTATTCTACTTCTACCTAGAGGGTAGAGCTAGCCTGCTGATGTTTGGAGTTACAAGAGCAAGTGTGAGTAAGATGACTAAGGGCGGAGAAAGGAACCGAAGGAGGATGACCCAGCCAAGAGCTACTGCAATAGTCTTAGCAATGATTAGGAGAGCCTGTTCTAGAACCATGGGTATGACAAAGGGATTTTGTGGAGGGTGAATAATCTGTGATATAAGCAATTGGATGAGAGGGATGAGGGTTAAGCAAAGGGAAGAGTCGAAAATGATTAATAGGTTTAGGGCCAGAGAGGATAGAAGCATTGATATTGATGATTTTAACTGATTATCAGAATTCTTAGAGGAAGAATTATCTCTATGCAGAACATTTTTGTATAGGAAGGTGAATCCTTAAGGCTTGATGATAAAATAGTTAAATACAGAGAACTTTATTTTGCACAGTAAGTTAGGAATTAAGGCACAGAAGTGAAGAAGGGGGCGATTAGAGAATAAACAAGGGTCTAATAAGGAAACGGGAGGCCATAACCTGAGGAGAAAGATGGCAATTGAGAAGTGAAGAGTCTTGGTGGTGAAAAGACTTTTAAGAACTTGGATACTGAGCACACTTTAAAATGATGTTTCCTGGGCAGTGGCTCATGCGTATAATCTTAGCACTCTGGGAGGCCAAGGCAGAAGGATTGTTTGAGCTCAGGAGTTCCAGACCAGCTTGAGCAAGAGTGAGACCCCATTTCTACTAAAAATCTAAAGAAATTAGCTGGACAACTAAAAATATATAGAAAAAATTTGCTAGGCATGGTGGCGCATGCCTGTAGTCCCAGCTACTCGAGAGGCTGAGGCAGGAGGATCTCCTGAGCCCAGGAGTTTGAGGTTGCTATGAGCTAGGCTGAAGCCACGGCACTCTAGCCCAGGCAACAGAGTGAGACTCTGTCTTAAAAAAAAAGATGTTTTCTGCACTCTCCATCTTCCCAATCCTGAAATGAAGTTCCTGCACATACAAATGACTTGGAGGAGTGGTGTCCCAGAAAGTGCAGGGAAAGGGCTATCCTCTTCATCAATGTTTAGGTGACACGTCAAGGTGGAGCACAAGCAACCGAAAGCTCAGCAGGTGTAGGAAATCCAAACTACAGGGGACCCTGTGTCAGAAATTCTGAATCAAACATCGTTGGCCTTCCAAGTGAACATAATTTTGTTTTACAAAAACCAAAATCAGGCTTCAATCAGCTAAGATGTTAAGTTGTACTTTTTATAATGATCACTCACTAGAAAAATCACCCCTTGGTTGGCTTAGTAAAAATTCCACTTCCCTCCCTCGCCTTCTCATTCATAATCTTGCACTTTCTTCACTTTGCACTTTCTTCACTTTCTACTCCTTAAAATCTCTGCCGTCCTCACCTTCACTTAAACTATGAGGCTACATATAAAGAAACTTTAGACCTTTCTGCTGTTGATCACTCCCTCCTTGAACTACTCTGTTTCCTTGATTTCCATGTCAAAAGAATGCTTGTATTTCTATGATCCTTCTGGGTACCTCTTCTTGGTCTTTACAGATTCAGCTTCCACAACTCATCCATTAAATGTTGCTATGCATACCAGGTCCTAGGCTTAGTTCCATTCTCTTCTTAATTTGCTCCATCCCTATGGACTTCCCTGTATTTCATGGCTTCACCTACTAAGTAGCTTTTAAACCTGTGCCTCCTTCCTGAACTTCAGACCCAGGTATTCAGCTATCCTTCAAAAATCTTCATTTGGACATCTTATAGTTACATCAAATTCCATATTTTCACAGATCTTTTTATCTTCCCTTTAAAAACCTTTAGTAAGAGCTTCAGTAAGCACAGTACTACCATTCAATTTCCAAAACAGAAACTTAGAAGGTATCAAGAGACTATCACCTTTCAAAGAACACCATGTGCTGTAAAAAATCATTGTTATATCTGCGTACTGCTCTCCATCTCCATTGCCATAACACAAATCTGGGTCACTTTCTTTCCTAAACTACTACAGAAGACTCTGTTGAATGGTCTTTCTTGCTCTGGTCTTTCCACACACCTACCTTCCCTCTCCACTCTAAGACAGGGTGATCTCTCCAAATACTCATTTGATCATGGTACTCACCTACCTAAAAACTTCAATGGCTTCCCATTGCCTTTAGATAAAGTCTATTCTTCCTGACACTTCTGTGAGGTTTTCATGTTTTGGCCTTTGTGTTTCCAGCATCATCTTTAGCCACTCTCCTGTGCATTCTATTTTCCAGCCAGTCTATTTCCTGGAATTCTCTTTAACTTTGGGCCTTAGCACATACTGTTCCTTTTATCTCAAACATATTCCTTGACCATTCTTACTAATTCTGTTAACTCTTTTCCCCTTTTAAAGCTCATGTACCACACCATTTTCTTTGAGACGATTTCTTTGACTACAGAATAGATTGGGTTGTCCTACAATATATTCTTTCAGCTTTTCTGTGAAGAAAAGAACTCACCACATTCTATTGAATTGTTTGCTAATTTTTGTATTCCCTACTAAGTGTAAGCTCCTGTGAAGGACAGAGTATCTTGTTCATGGTTGTAGCCTCAGAATTTAGTAAGGTGCCTAAAGTTGATATTAAGTGCTTAACAGAGATTTATTAAATGAATCAACAAATGAGGAAATGACTCTAGGCTTTTGGAAATGTGGGTTGAAAGCTTAACAAAAAGGAATAGATTTATAACCATGCTGTGTATTAGAATTAGAACCAGAATTCAAATCTATAGTAGTCTCCTCTTATTCGTGGTCTTGCTTTTTGTGGTTTCAGTTACCCAAGGCCAACTGTGGTCCAAAAATATGACATCATAATCTTACACGTTGGGACTATTATTAAATAAAGTAGGAGCTACTTGAACACTAATACTGAGACAATTGATCTGGTAACTTAGATAGTTATTAGGTAACTAATGAGTGGGTAGCACATTTACAGTGTGGAGAAACTGGAAAAGGGGACGATTCATGTCCCAGGTGGGATGGAGCAGGATGGTACAAGATTTCATCATGCTACTCAGAACAGTGTGCAATTTAAAACTTAGGAACTATTGATTTCTGGAATTTTTCATTTATGTCACAGTGCCTATGTGATTCCCCTCACTTCATCTCATCAGATAGGCATTATACATTATCTTACATTATCATAAGAAGAAGGATGAATACAGTACAATGAGATATCTTGAGAGAGAAAGACCACATTCACATAACTTTATTACAGTATATTGTTATAACTGTTCTATTTTATTATTTATTATTGTTAATTTCTTACTGAGCATAATTTATAAATTAAACTATATCATAGGTAAATATGTATAGGAAAAAACATAGTGTATGTAGGGTTCGGTACTCTCCATAATTTCAGGTATCCACTGGGATATGTATCCACCACAGTTAAGGGGAATGACTGTACCCATCACCTAATCACAATGATAATGATTTTGTTTTTTCTTCCTCCTTGCTTTATTTTCATTTATTGAAAATCCATATTTAACTAAATAAAATTCATTTAAAAATTGCTTTTACATTATATATGGTATAAACCATATGAGAATTTTCAATATGTTTTCTTGGGCGAATGGCACAGTATCTCTCCAATTCTTTTAAAAATTTCTGGAGTCTCAATACTCACCAAACCTATAAATTCAATACACAACCCATATTAAATTTCTAGTGGATTTTTTTCTCCTTGATGTAATGATTCCAACTTTGTCTAGAAGAATAGATATACAAGAATAGCCAAGAATACTTAGAAAATGATGGGAGTGTTACTACTACAGATATTAAACGTATTATGAAATAAGAGTGATTAAAATGACTTTAAGTAGAGAGACTGATGTGATCACTGTTTAATTGAATGACTGAACTTATTTTTGTTGTTATGGCTAAGGACTCTCCAGAGAAGAAAAACCTTCCTTCTTTTCCTGCCTTGACTCCAGGAAGCAGAGATCAACATTGTGATTGTAAATATATGAACTCCCCTTACACATTTGTCTCCTACCAACCTCAAAAGAGGTGGCAAAATCTTGTCATTTAGGATAATTGAAGGGTATTCAAGGCTAGATTATCCAAAGAGGAGAAAAGGTCTTACTACGTGACAAGAAATGGAAGTGGACTGACCAAAGTAGAGAGAAATATAATTCAGCTGAAATTGAGACATGGATGGTTGTTTGGGGCTCTCTTTAGAGATCAGAAATCTGTGTCCCTCTTGTACACAGCTCTGTGGTTGGGCAGATGATTGGAAGATGCCCAGAAGACTACATTCTAAGCATTTTGTATTTGAGGGCAGAGACAAGGCCTTCTGTGGCAGAATTTGTAGTCAGGAACAGATTACCTAGAGGACTAAGAAGGACCTAATGGCAGAAGACTCAGTAGACATGAGTTTCAGTAAAAAGATCAAATGGTGCTGATTGCCAAAGTGGAAGATTAAGTCTCAGCTTTCACTGTCTGGGACTGCGTCTTGGATTGTTATAAAGGTGAACTTTGTCGTATTCAAGCATCATTGAGTAAACTCATATCTCTTTAAAATGGAAAAAAAAGAGAAACCAGAAAAAGAATCAAGAACTTGCATGGAATCAGAAATCAATAAGGAAACATTTGATTTTTAAGTTTTGATGGGACAGCTAGCATTTCATAGCTCCCTACTCTTTATGCCATAGTTCAAAAACATAACCATAGAATATAAAGTTATAAAGAATCAGGAAAATTCTGGGTACATATTTTTGCAAAATTGTGGTTGCATTTAATCATGACATTACAGCTAGAAATAAGATAAGCATTGAAATATGCAAAATTAAAATGTATACAAAAAAGAATACCATCATGAATATGGCCTAATAATAAAAGAAAAAAATCAATGAAATATTTATAACTGTTATTAACAAGAGATAAAATTAACAATTTTGTTATGCAAATGCCTTACATATCAGTAAGCAAGATATGCATTGCAGTAAAAAAAAAAGGCAAAGAAATGAACTGGTAATTTTAAAACAAATAATTATAGACAGTAAAAATATACAAAAAAGTTCAGCTTGATTAGTATTCAGCAATTAAAATTTAAATTTTGATCAGCTATTTTGCCTAATAGATTGGCACTAAGTATTGTCAATGATGTAGGGGGACAATTAAACATTCCCGCAATGTTATTGGTTAGAATTTCAAGTGCAACATGCTTTGAGGAGAACAGTGAGGTAATATTTTCATAAAATAGGTAATGTGAATTCCCCATTAGCCAGAAGTAGAAATTTCTATTTCTAAAAATTTATTCTAAGAAAAACAGTAGTCACATAGTGTATGAAGATGTATTCCTGGATTCATTCATCCATTTGTTCTCTTATTTATTCATCTAGCAAATATTTTGCTAGTGCCCACTACGTGTTTGTGAAAAAATGAACGCATATGCAAGACACAATCATTGATCTAAGACCATAACCAGGAAAACAAATTTTAAAATAGTTAAAATTACTTGTAAGGAAGTGCTAACAAAAATAACGGAATGGGTAATATATATTAGACAAGATGTCCAGAGAAGACCTCTCTAGGGAGGTGCCATTTAAGGGGAGACACATTTAAAAGGAACTAACCATCTCTGAGCCATGAGGGTAAAGTTTTCTAAGCAGTGGGAAGAGCATGTGCAAAGGCCACAAGGTAAAAAGTAATAGAATGTATTTGAGGAACACAAGGAAGATCAGAATGATTGGGCCTGGTGGGTACAGAGAGAGTGGTATAGGCAATAGTGAAAATACGATGCCATTCAAACTATGCAGGCTCTTTTAGGACATGGAAAGGAGTTTGGGTTTTATTCTAAGGGTAATGGGAAGCCACTGATGGCTTTTACACAAAGAAACAGAAAAAGATAACATAGGATTTATATTTGGACAGGCTCACCTTGAAGCTTTGTGGGTAACAGGTTGGAAATGGGTAAGAATAGATGTTTCCTGCAGCATCATTTACAGCAGTGAAAAATTAGAAAAAATAATACTTATCAATAGGGGATTGGTCATAATCATAATGGATGATAATATATCTGTATACACTGATATGGAAAATTTTCCGTAATTTTTGAGAAAAGGTATATATATCTCTGTGTGTGTGCACACATGCTAGCAATATGTTCACAAAATAATAGTAGTTGACTTTTCTCTCCCTGTAACATAACATTAGTGGGGAGTTGCAGTAAGTTTATATTTTCCTTTATCTTTTTTCTATGTAGTTTTTTATGAATGGGCATACTTTTTATAATCATGAAAAAAATAAATCTCTTTTTATTTTAGGGAAAAAAGAGACATCTGATATTTTAAAAAGAGACATCTGAAATTTAAAACAGACAGACGGAAGAATTATTTAAGTCATTTTATACTCACTACTTCCCTACATTTGACTTCATTTATTTGTCATTTCTTAATGTGAATTGGTATTCTTTTCTAGTGAAATACACATTTGGATTATTGGGCGTCTTGTCTATCCAATCTGAGCAAGTTACTTCTGTCAAAACACGTGGATTCATTATTTCCCATTAGTTCTCAATGGACAATGAACACGCATCTTGGCAGATGTCTGTCTATTCCTTAAGGAAAGAAGAGAAGTCTAAATTTAGGCTTTCTCCCTAGGCTGTGATCTTTGTAACTCAAAGGGACTAGAGAATTTTCAATGAAAGAGACCTGTTTTTATCTTCTGAGGCTAGGCTAGCTCCCAGCTTTTCATCCTGAAGGACTGGTAAAGATCACAAAGTGGCTTCAGCATCAAACTCCCCAGTCTTCTTCCAATGGCATTATTCTAGACGTACATGAATCCAACACCGGTCCTTGGGAGTCTGAAGATTGTTTGAGCATATTTTCTGAAAGGATATTACTTTCTTGTTGCCAGATAGTGAGATATTATAACATTTCACTATAGCAAAAGGAAATAACTTACCTGTAACTGTAATCTACCTGGTTAATTTTCAGTCCCTCCAGGATATGGAAAATAATAGTCCCCCCCACCCACGTTCTAGATGCTGTCTCTCCTGCTCTTACCATTTTATAACTGCAACCCTGTAACACCATTTCTGTGGCTTCTCAGAATATAGCTTATCCTTTGTGCTTTCTTGCCCTTGTGTCTCTTGCCTTTTTGGTGCTTTTCAAAATTGTCCTTTACTCCATGTCACAATTATTAACTTGAAGTTATTAAATTGTAGCTTCCAAGTAAATACCCAAACTCTTTGAGCAGTAACTCAAATTATCCCTGAATCTTCTGGTTGATTGAAAGCTTAGTTGTGGGATTTAGATAGGACAATGTTGATAATGATAATGACAATGATGACAATTGGTTAAATATTAGCAAGACTGCTGGATGCACCACTGAGTGCTCTCTGCACAACCACACTTTCCCCAGAACTTGCAGGATATGTTTATTCAAACTTTAAAAATTACATAAATCGCACACTTTCATTGCAGAAACAGTAACATTAGCAAAAAAAAAAAAAATCACCTGTAGTTTTACCACCTGCAAATAATACAAAACTGCTAATGCATCAATATGTGTAGTGAGAATAAACTGTGCATTGTCTTTGAACATTCACCATTAGTTATTCTTCATCCATTTAATATCATTTTTTTCTGGGCATCTGACTTTTATTCATAAACAATTTTAAGTTATTCTTGCCTTATATGCACTGCTTGGAAGATTTGGGAAAATGTTTTTTCTTTTTCTAAATAACATTTTATTGATTTGATGTTGTTATTTTGGGAAGTGGCATAATATAAAAGCCATTATTTCTGAAGAATTTATCCCACAGATAAAGTTGAACCTCTTCCCCATATTGCCTCCAAGAAGCAGTCCAAAACAGTATGTGCTCTGTATTTGGTATGAAATTCCAAGATTGGCTAAGAGCTAAAAGATTCCATCTTAGCGCAAGAGTAGTCTTCCTCAAAGTGTGGTTTGTGAGCCAAGTGCATGGAAAACTACTCTCAAAGATTCTGGTGTAGCTCTCTGCAAGGGAGCCCAGAAATCTGCATTTGTAGTAAGAATTCCAGATGATTATGATGCATACTAAACTTTGAGAACCACTGTTTTAATGCACCTGACTATTTCTGCCTAGTACTAGTGATTTCCAAATGCTTCACTTTTTTCAAAATCGTAGTAGCAGGGAAGTTAATATTTTCATTTTATACTAATTGAAATTTGGTTAATTTTCACTGATCAGATAGCCAGTGAAGATGCTTTCTTTTCTCACTATATTTCGCTTTGTCTTCTCTAAAACTCACAGTGGGGAGGAGCCTTATTGGACTCACTCTAACTCTGTATACACAGAATGATTCTTATATGTTAGTTAATTTCAAGGTTTTAAATGTTGGACACATGATGCACTAAATGTGATGGATATACAGGTTAATCCAACTAAATTTAAAAGTAAGGAAAGGCATAAATATATAAAACCTACTGATTCTTTTTTACAGGTCTTGCACTAAAACTCTAGATGGTCACGCTTGAAGCTCTGACTCGAGGGGGAAGGAGGAGCATGGGCAATATACGTAACCTTAACATTTGTACCCCCATAATATGATGAAATTAAAAAAAAAAAAAGTCTAGTGTCAGAACGATGCTAAGGGTCGGCCAGTGGATGTCACCAGTGCGCCACAGATTTGTAGAACCAAGCATTGTTTTTGCTGTTACATCTCAGGAATAACCGGCTGGTAGTCTTATACCTTCGTAACATCCAATATTTTTTTTCCTTTCCTTATAAATTATTGACCGACTCTGTACCAATTAGTTCTACCAGTTGGTAGGTTTGTTATCAAGTTAAGCTTCAAGACAAGAACCTGGACTCAAATGATTAAAAATTTAGAGGCAGTTGATTAAATATGCAGATAGTCTGTGAAGCTACTTCTTGAAACTATTATATTGCCTTTTAATACTAATGATTTGTATAATTAATAAAAAACAAGCTTGAAAACATTTAAGAAAGAAGTGAGACATTAAAGGGAATCAGGTTAAATGCCAAGAAGTAAGATTATCATTCGATTAGGAAACATTTACCCTATGAGATAGTTACAGCTGCTTTGTTTCAAAAATAAGGTTCCTTTTTAGCAAATTCCATGCTATAGAATTCTACGATTGTTTTGGAAATTACACTTTGGACCAGTAAGTGGTCCAAGAGCTAATTAAATACATTTTGCGAATTATATACATTTTGCTCCAATTAAAAATTTTAATTACTTCAGTGAATTTTGCAGTTTGAAGGTTTGTTGTGAAGTATAAGCAGTGAAGCATAGATTTCCAGATCAAATTGGGACTTCTGTTGAGATCCCCTGGATTACAATAAAGCTATTTTTAGTTAATTATAAAATTATGAAATTGCCCTAAGCAACTCTGATCCCCAAATTTAAAGTTTTAAAATGCATTTTTCTCAAGATCATGGATTCTTCTCTGCTAGAAACATGAGTCTGGAGTCCAGCTGTTTACACTGTGTGATAGCAGAAAGGACATTTAAAGTCTTTATGCTTCTCTTTTCTTCGTTGTGCTATAGGGCAAATCAAACAATATCAGAAATAACTATTATTCTAGGCCTGTACTAAATGTCAGACACTACCATAGGCTCTTTGCAGTTTACCTCATTTAATTGTTGAAAAAAAATCCTATAAGGGAAGTTGTGCTACTCTGATGTCACAGAAAACAGAGAAGTGCTGAATTTTGCTTTCAGATCATGGGATGTCTATTCAAACATCCAAGATATTTTCTAAAAGGGCTCTTTTCAGTAGATAATGCTGCTGCCATGCTTTCCAAGGCCCAGGCATTGCACTGAATATACTGCATGGGTAGGACATTGACTAAGGGCTGGCAATATTTGCCTCAATTTGAGTGCCATTGAGGTCAAAGTATGCCCCTGGACAGGAAGTATCTGTCAAGACTTTTCCAGTGCTCTTTGAAGACTGAATCTAGTTACTAGGACTGAATCTAGTTCCTTACCCTTTGGAGACTATGGAGTCAGAGACAGGTAGTACCTTAATGTTTATGGATTAAGTTTCAAAGCATTGTCATAGAAGACAGGAATCTGAAGAAGATAATTTTAATCTTCATCTGGAGATGGAAAAACCCTGGTGAATATAGATGATAGTCTCAAGACCATTTCAAGAGTCTGAACTTGACTCTAAGATTGACCAATTCTTCTCATACTAGGCCCTAGATACCACCTATTGTAGGCTGATTCTCAATCCTACTTCTCTTGGAGAAATTTTTCTGAAGATTGCTTTCCTAACTACAGTTTTTGCTGGTTTATCATTAACTATGTGCCTTAGCATCATCCCAAACTCAGCCTCACACAATTATATCTGTGGGCAAACATTGTGGATGAATAAAATGGCAATTGTGAAACAATTTAAAATAGGTTAAATGATTAGGAAACTATGGTTCTGGACTTGTAGAATACATATATTGGTGGCATAACTTGTTTTCCATTCCTTCATATTTTAGGGTTTGTTTATTTGCTTCCAAGATTTTGATAAAGTTACTTCATTTTGCAGTTGCTTACATGTGCTGTTTTTTAATTGTTTAATGGTGATATCTATCGATATCTATATATTTATCTATCTTTCTAAAAATATAGAGTATAGATCTTTGTGTAAGGGACCCCTGTCACTGGATGTTTCACTTGAAACGGACCCATGGGGAATATAATGATTTGGGGGAGGGGGAACTGAAAAGACCATACTTCTTAGGTAGAGAAAGACTGGGAGTTCAAGCCCACTTACCAGCTCTGTGACTTGGGGACAAATAACATCTCTGAACTTCAGTTTCCTTTCATGAAATGAATTGTCATAAGGATTGATATAATATATGAAAAATACAATGCCTGGTACCTAGAATAAAATAGATCGATAAATATTATTTTTGAGATTCTTGCCTTTCCCCTTTTTCTTTGTGAACATTATTATTCAATAAATTTTGGTCAAAAGTATAAATGACCATTACTATTCAAATCCATTAATTGATTATCATTTCCATCCTTATCATAATCTTTCTGTGCCTTACCTTCTAACTTGTTTTATACATGAGCCTGTTGTCTCCAAAACCCGTCTGGCTTCTCCTATTGCTGATGACGACCTTTGTTTGTGAAGGCTCTCATGCTGCCTTTTCATATCTACTCCCCTAAAAGTAGACTTTTTTCTAACCCGAGGCTTCCTTCACTTATTCACAATCTCGCTGTTCTTTAAAGCATAACTTAAAATATATCTTTTCCATGAACCTTCCAAGGGAAAAAAAATTAGATTCACATGGCAAACAGTTCTCTCAAAATTTTACATTTCTGAGGGTATGTTGAAGTGGGTTTTGTCAAATTAGCATGTGTTTGAAACAGACTATAAGGTCCTCTTGTGTAGGAACTGTATTTCATATGTTTCTTTCTATCCTCTCCATGCTACCTAGAAAGGTAGGCATTCAAATATATGCTGATTTGAATAATAGATACACTTCCAACAAAACCATTGCAGAAAGAATGCTATTTTTTCTCTTCATCTTTACCACTATTCTTTTTCTTTGTGTGTGTATGTGTGTGTGTGTGTGTATATGTATGTATATATGTGCGTTGAGGAATATGAAAGTAATGTTAAGCCAGTTTGTATATAAGGAAATTTCCAAATTTGTTTTTGGACATAGTTGAATAGATGAATCCGCCTCTAATTCATCTATCTAACATACATTTATCTCCTGTTATGTTTTAGGAAGTGTTCCAGGTGCTAAGGAAATGAAACATAAAAAAGACAAGGTACTTGTCTTCGAAGAACTCATAAAAAGTGAGGAGGACAAACCCATTAACAGATAAGTGTAAAAATATGGTTAGTGCAGTGATAGAACTCATAGGTAGAATGGGAGCATCCAGAGTGAGCAAATTAACCTGCTTTTGGCTACCTTTATTTTCAAAATAAGGTGTTATCCCATAACTTGCCCATGAAGATTTTGAGTTAGTGAACCTATGCCTTTTACCTTATTTCCACACATTCTTTCTTTCTGAGTTCAGAAAATTTTAGCACTTTCATATTCCATGTTGAATACGTATGTGTGCATATACGTATATACGCACGTACCTTTGTGTATATATATTCCATTCTCAGGTCTTTTCCATTCTATGCATGAAATTACTTTATAGATTTCTTCATATGGCAATGTTCATAATATATTTATGTTACATGCTTTTATTACCTTGCAAAATCATGAAGAATTTGGCCAACATCTATTCTTACTATCATTATCCACAAAATAATAATGTATTATATTTCTATACCACTTGATAGTTTTCAAGGTATCTTAATAGATATCTGAGTCTTGGGATTAATGAATTCCAGAATGATGTGCCATGTTCATTGCAGAGTACAAGTGGCAGAATATTTCACAAATGCCACACGTGGCAATTCTTTCCACACAAAAGCAGTCCAAAATGTTTAAGTAATTCTTGTTGTGTCAAAGAGTGCAAATGTACTTCAGGTATGGTTAGTTGATTTTATAAATGAGTTTTTCCACTTATCGTTGTTACATCAACAGACATTTCATTAAATTATATTGAAAGATTTGACAAGACAGGTCCTGTGGAAAGCAAGTTAGCTTAAATTTCACCATCTCATCACACTGTGATTGGTCTAAGTGTGGTACAGCCTGAAAGAGTGGGCTTAATCAGCATGAATATTTGCAGAAAGTAATGAAATTTAATAATAAATAATTCCAAGAGGCCTCGTTAAGCTGGAACATTATCAAACTGAATATACATGTTGACAGCTGTACCCATAAATTTGAGAGCTGTGAACATTTACCACATAAAATAATGAAGATCCTTTAAAAGGCCCTGTTGCTCATGTTCTAGGGAAAAGATTCTTGCCTGATTTTGTTTTCTTTCTTTATTAAAAAAGAGAAAAGGGGGGGAGGATTTCTGAGTTTGCTGTCCCAGATATACCTGAAAATGAATGCAGTAGGCCTAAGTGAACTGTAAGGAAAAAAAAAAATTCCTACTGAAGTTTACCAAATTATCTCTGCGATCAAAATTAAAACTATAGATCTAGCTGACTACAGCACTTTTCTTGAGGTTTTACATCATATCAAATTGATATAGTGCTTCTGGATTTTAGGTACAAATAGGAATATAAGAAGATTACTTAATCCCTAGAGCTTGACTCTGAATGCAGAATTGAACACAAACTCATTATAGTTGTTGCATTGAACTTAATAAAATTATGAGTCAATAATTAAATATTATGCTTCAGGACAGATTATGTTGTTTTCCAACTACCGATAGTTTTTTACAAAAGATAAAGGAAGCAGACAAGTTCTGTTAGATTTGTTTCGCATGTCTTGTTATAGAACATGGATACATTTTGGCATTAAATCGCATTGGATTTAAGAATACCTAAATGCGACTTCACATAGAGAACTGCCAGCATAGATGATTACAATTTAGCTAAGCCAGAAGAGAATCAAATATATTATGGAAGCTATAGTCATAACAAATGAATTTGGTAAGAGACTCATCCTAATGAGATTAATTTTAGATGGAATTGCACAAACCCTGGTATCATTGAAGATAAACAATATAATCCTCTCAAAAGATTTTTTTAAAAGTCTGTACAAAGTGTTTCTGGGGCTTCAACAAGTTTTTATTTTCTTTTACTGGATCCAATAAAAAGAAGTGAAAGCCTAAGAACGAATTTTCCTTTTTTGATTTTTGTGTTTTCTCATAAACATATTCAAGTACAGAAGACCTAGCCCCTCTTTGCCAATTATAGTCATCAGCAAAATAAAAGATGTTTGGCTTGAATTGTGTGGGGGGAAAAAAGTCCTAAAAATGCATATTCTGATGTATTTCTGATTCAGGACATCTTGTGCATATTACACTGACGTTCTACACTAAAAGCATTGGGCCTAACTTATTTTTTTCCCTCAATTTCTGTATGTCGATCAAATATTTTAATCTATTAAGGGGTCTTCTAGGCAGAGCTTTGGTGTCTGCTCCTTCTGTACCTGTCAATCTTCTTTACAGCCTTACGCTTGCTGTCCTCTCTGGGTGTCTTCTCTAGCTACCGTGCTGCATACCCAAGGTCTACACCTTGGTAGATATTACTAGTGGTCACCAACATTCAATTTCCTTCCCTGCCAGGCACATGGAAGACAGATCTCTGGGGTGAATGAGCCCTGGAACTTTTTCTTTTTCTGGCCAAAAGAGAAAGTATGGTGGTGAAAAGTCTGTCTGCCTTTTTCTACTTGCTCTTGATCTGACAAAGGTACTGAGAAATTTACATCTTCCAGATGGTACAGCTACAAGATGGTGCAGCCTCTATCACCTGGGTTCCTGGATGAAAAAGAGCCCTCCAACAGTCTGCTTTGTACATATTACACGAATGAGAAAGAAACAGTTTTATGTTAAGCTAATTGGCTGTTTGATATTGTTTTAGGGTTCTTCTCTACAAAGCAAAACCTAGTCCAACCTAATTAATAAATGTCCTGACACAAGATATTTCCCACTCCTACTCTTCCTGTCAAAACTGTCTTCATCTTAGCTGGCTGTCCCATTAGATTAGAAAGGTGTTTTAAAAATCTCATGTATATGAAAATATTAATAGATACAGCTACCCCTTGGTGGTAGGAGAGAAGGCAATGAGAAGACAGAGACAAGGGTGATTAGAAGTAACAATACGGTTACCCAAGGAAATAATTGCTGGTGGAATATCAAAGCTCTATGGCTGGCTAGTAGGAGAAGGTAATTCAAAATGAGAGCCCTTCCTTATTTCTGTCTGTGTTTCTAATAAATTGCTAGCACTTCCTGAACGCCTAAACCTTGCCCATTAGATTTTGTCTGTGTAAGCTCAGAAGTCAGTTGTTTCTTAAAGGGCAGATATTTTAAGTTTTTTAAAGTAAAATTTGTTCAAGTATTAATGTGAAAAATAACCATAGCTCTAGTTTAGGAATGTAAAACAAGTAAAATGAAATATGACATTAACTCCTTCAGTGTGTAAGACGCAGAAATACTACATATTTCCTCCCCTCAGCTTTGTTTTTTATGGCAGACATTTTATATACCTTTGAAAATTAATAAGATAACATTTTGTCATATTTATGTCTTTTTTTTTTTTTTTTTTTTTGAGACAGTCTCACTCTGTTGCCAGGGTTAGAGTGATGTGCGTCAGTCTAGCTCACAGCAACCTCAAACTCCTGGGCTCAAGCGATCCTTCTGGCTCAGCCTCCCGAGTAAGTTTAATTTTAGCTGGCTAATTAATTTCTTTCTATTTTTAGTAGAGACAGGGTCTCGCTCTTGCTCAGGCTGGTTTCGAACTACTGACCTTGAGCTATCCTCCTGCCTCCGCCTCCCAGAGTGCTAGGATTGAGCTATCCTCCTGCCTCAGCCTCCCAGAGTGCTAGGATTACAGGCTTGAGCCACCGCAACCAGCCTATTTCATGTTGTTTTTTAAAGAAGTAAATCATTATGGCTTTCTTTCTCTTTTCCTCCTCAAAGGTAATCACATTCGCAAATTTTATGTGTATTTTTCATACTTCTACCATGTATGTGTAACTATCTATAAATGAATATATTATTTTCTGTGTGTTTGAAAAAATGATGCAGTGCTATCATCCTATACATGTTGTTCTATGACTTGCTTTTGAAAAGAAAACAACTAAATGTATTTTTGAGATCTATTCATGTTATCTACCTATTGTTCTAGCATTCTATCTACCTATGTATGTTTGTATTTAACTTTTGCTGTTTTTGAAGATTATATCAAAGTTTATTCATTTCTTTTATGTTATTTATTTGAGTTTTTATTAGGTTTTTGCTATTACAAATTATTCTGCAAAAATATTCTAAGTTGTCTCTTATGAGAGTTTTGTTTATGTTGTTTTTGTTGTGGTTGTTAGACTATCTACCTAGGAGTTGAATTTATGGATTGTAGATTTTATACATTTTCTATATTATAAGGTACTGCCAAAATGCTTCTGTGATTGATCCTAACACTTTATACCCCTATCAGCAGTGTATGAGAATTATCTAAATCCTCATCAACACTTAATTGTTACAGACTTAACTTTGTTTTTTGGGGGGGCGGTCAGTTGGATTGGAATAAAATAGTATTTTAATAACACAAATGTGTATGAATTTCCTTTTATGGTATTGCATTAACTGGAAATTCAAGTTTCCTCTTCTGTTTTTTTTTCAAATCCTTTGCTCATTTTACTGTTTGGTTGTTTTTGTATCACATATAGAAGTTTAAATTTTTTTTATTTTAATTTCTTATGATATATGTTTCAAATGTTTTCTCCCAGTAGGTTGCTTGTCTTTACATTTTATCATTTAGTTAGTACAGAGAGGTCTTAAGTTTGATCTGACCAAATTAACTCATCCATTCTTTTATAACTCCTAATTGTTTGACATTCTAAGACCGCAGACATTTTCTATTTTTGTTTCTTATATGTAATTTTTAATCTTCTTGGAATTTATATGTGTGTATATTGTTTGAGTTCAATTTTATTTTTATTATTATTGCTTATTATGGGAAACTGATGTCCCAGTACCATTTTTAATTGTTTGTTGATAACATGTTTTTAATGCCTCTTTTGTAATTTAACAAGTTCAATATATATATATAGTTCTGTTTCTGGGATTCTTATTCAGTTCCATTGATCAGTTTACCTTGTTCTATTCTATAACCACATTGTATTAATTACCATGGATTTATATAAAAATCTTCATTTCTAGTGGAGCAAGATGTCTTTGTTCCTTGTTCTTTTAAAAACATGTTTGGCTACACTTAGAGCTTTGTTATTCTATATGGAGTTAAGAATCAGTTTGTCAAGGTGTATGAAAAATTGTATTGTGTTTTGGACTGAAATTGCATTGAAGTTATAGATGCTTATGGCATTTTGACTTGTATACATAATACCAATATATTTGAATAAAGAACATGTACATACTCTAGCCCTTAATGCTAAGCAACAAATAGCATGTATGCATCACTTCCAAATCTAATGGGACTCTCAAGAAATGTGAACCTGTGTTGGAGGTACTTTAGAAAGAAGAGCAGGTGGTGTTTAAAAATGGAAAAGAATTTGGAGAGGATTCAATTTTAAAAACAGAAATAGGGAATGAGCAAAAAAAAT
The DNA here is from genome assembly GCF_040939455.1 of Microcebus murinus. Lineage (NCBI taxonomy): Eukaryota > Metazoa > Chordata > Mammalia > Primates > Cheirogaleidae > Microcebus > Microcebus murinus. The sequence goes on along the minus strand of NC_134111.1, from coordinate 44,055,340 downwards.
GTAACCATGGCACAGAATGAAATGACATCTTATCAGGTATGTGGATGGGAGAAGGGGAGTGCTGGGAGGAAATCACACATGAATGTTAGTTGCATTTTTGACTCCTCAATGTCCTGAAATTGGAAACTTTTCAAATGTATTTCAAAGTGGTAACCCTTTCCCGCAAATAACAAATAAATTAGTTTCAAAAACTATCGCCAAGTTCAAGCTCTAGAATCTGCCAGTTTAAATGGTCTGTGCCAACGCATTCTTGTATACCCCACTTCTCTCTGCCAACTTCATTGCTGATTGGAAACTGATGAATGGCATCACTGTGTTCCACTGCAGCACTTTATAAATAACGTAATACAGTATCTACGGCACAATGGCAATTTCTATTTTTGCAGTGACCAGACTGGTTGGAAACAAATGATTTCCCTAATAGCAGGTCTTTGGGTGGATATGGGGTGCTGGTTCCATCTCTAATAAATGTGTCGACAAGGTATTAAAACAAGATGTATATGACTTTATGGTGAATGTGAACATTTTTGATATAAAGCAAATTTACTAATTAAATGCACTTGGGCTGCGATAAGTGAAAACTAAAAACCCAACTAAATAAAACACATTGATACCAGGGGAAATGTCACACACACTGTACATATTTGTTAGATAAACATTACTATTTGGCATTAACTAATGTTAGTACTTTTACATTCCCTCGTGTTTCTCTTTATTATTATTTCTGAAGAACTCATATTGTTTTCATAGACTTGTTTAAAAGAGAAAAGATGCCATGACAAGATTGACAATGTTTCAGTGAGAAAAAGTTTGTTTATCAGCTATTTGGCCAAAATACAGAAGTCACCAAAATTTCAAGATTGTCCATTTTTAGAGATATAATTACTACTAAAAACATGATCACATTAATGCATTAATAAGTCAATTGTTTATCTCAACTAAGGATTCTGTAATAAGAATACCAAGTTGCCAGTTAGGTTAAAAATACCCCAGAATAAATTCCACATGAACTTTATAGTAAAGAAGGTAGGAATTGTAGAATTTGGTAATTATTAGAGCTATAATACAAGGGGTTATATTCTCTCTTGTCAAATTCTGCCATTTTGTTGATGAGAACACTAAGTACAAATTCTTCTCTAATTCAAAGATCGCATATAAGATTTTAATTTCAATGCACTAACTCTCTCTCCTTTCAAGTAAAGATACCTACTTCCTCTACACATGGAAACCCTAAAACTCCAACCTACAGAATGTCTCAAAATTCTTTGATTTGGCCACACTCTCTTGCTTGTAGGCTTTTGTGAATGTTCCTTCAGCTTAGAATGCCATTTCCCCCACCACCTGATCTACCCTGATAACCTCCTACATTTTTTTTATGCTAAAAGTAAGAATTCGTGACATTTATTGCATGCTTACTGTATGTTAAGCACTGTTCTAAGTACATGACGTGACTTAACTCATTCAATCTTCATAATGATCTGATGAGGTACATATTATTATCATCCACATTTGATTGATGAGGAAATTGAAACACTGAAATATTAAATAATTTGTTCAAGAAGACAAAGCCAGATTATTAGGTTAAAACCTAGAGACAGTATATCTCCAGGAAGGATATTTTAACATCTCCATTATACTGGCAGCACAGGATTCAGCTCAAACTTCACTTGCTCTTGCAACTCTTCTCCTATCCAGGGAGTCTCTTTTCTGAGCGTTCACTCTTCTCTGAGACCATTATACATAATACCTTCATGTATTCATGGTGAATATTAATAGGTTTCATTATTATTTGTCCTACTGTAAACATCTTGAAGACAATAAGCAGGATTATATACGATTGAGAGTTTGGACCTGGGATTGAACAGACCTAGATTTGAGTCCTAGGTCTGTCACTTATTCAAAATTAGACCTTGGCAAATTGCTTAACCTATTTGAGCTCAGCTTTTCTCATTTGTAAAATGGGGATTGTAATCATTGCTTCATTGTAATGTTATTAGAAGATTTATGTGCATAGAAACACAATTGCTCAGTGTAACAGTTCTTATAATAATTATTATCTTTATCCTCTAAGTTTAGTATCATTGTAGTGGTAGATGCATATTTGTTGAATAAATTGGGCTATAAGGGGTACAGACTAACCAGGTTGTATTTTGAATTTACCAACTAGTGACACATTTGTTTATAAGCTCTGAAACTTAACCTCCAGTACAAGGAAGTATTCCTTTCCTCTTTTAGCTATGTAATCTTGCAGCTTAGGGTCCTCCGTAGTAATACATTTGTCATCTTAGTTGACACATCAATTCAGGCTACCTAGTATATTATTTAGGGCACAAGGAATGAATATGTTTTTTATGCACTGGAATTTTCTGAACTGAAGAAAGGATGGACATTGAGAGAATTGAGTCCTTTAAATAGCTTCTCGAGCAGATGGAAGGAGCTATTGTAGAGTGGTGATCTCAGCCATCGAGTTGCCGCGTGACCTTCGAGATTTTATTCTAGTTTTGCCCTTGAAAAAAGGAAAGCAAAACAACAATACTCCTGGTTTCCTTCATCCACTGCCCTTGTGTGTATGTGTCTGTGTGTGCAGAAGTGTGATCCCCATGTCACCTTTGTTGGTAGTGACTGGGAGAGCTAGCTGAGGGCTACAGTGGGAGGGAGCAGTCATAGTGTCTGGAGTTTCTGCCTTTAAAAGTATGATCTTACAGTTATAAAATTCAAACCCATGTGGACAAACAAATAAACATGAATCAACTAAGCAAAAAAAAGGAATGACCTCGTCTCAAAAGAATGAAGTCCTTTATTCAGAAACCCATTGTAGATTCAGTGTCAAGACACCAAGGAATCACCAGCATCCCCAGCATCAATGGTCCTGAGCACTCAGAAGGTCTGATGAGCTTGGCAGTGTGATCAATACCCCATAAGTGAGAATGATGAGCATGGCAGTGTGATCAGATACTCAGGCAATTGAGGCACTGGGTGGAGTTTTCTGAGCATACTGGAAGAAATCTCATCAGCTAAAGAAAGTTTTGCCAGGCAAACAAAATGTCAGCATGTGGCAGAGAGACACTTGTAATGCCCCATCACCAATCTATTCTCCACATGTCAGTCCAGAATAATTTTTTAAAATGAGAATACAGCTTGTCAATGCCTTTGTTTAAACCCCTTCAATGGATTTCCATTGCACTGTGAATACAATAGAAAGTTATTACTATAACCTAGAAGGTTCTCTATGACCCAGGTTCTGTTTCCCTTTGCATTACCATCTGTTCCCCTCCTCTCTAAGCAAGCTCCCAGAACCAGGGGCCTCTTAATGTCTCTCAGTGCACCCAGAGTCTTCCCAGCTCAGGGTTGCCACACGTGCTGTTCCCTCTACATAGAACACCTCCTCAGATTTATGCATGAATCATTCTTTCTCATTCTTAAGGTCTCCTTTTTAAATGTCATCTCATCTCATTTCCAGGCCACCTCACCCCCGCCTGTGCATCCTATTCTTTATCATTAAGCTCTACTCAGGTTGTTATAAAACACTTTGCGATTTAAATTGTGGGTTTTTGTTAGTTTGTTTATGGTATTTCTTCTCTAGTAGGCTATAAGCTCTCAGAGGGACCCTAATCTGTCTTGTTTATCACAGCATAGCCAACACTTGGCTTACTGCCTAGAACACAGTGTGTAGGTAGGTGTTCAATAGCATTTGTTGAATGAAGAATGAGTGAATAAATGAATTGGTAGTACTACTCTACTCTCTAAGAAACCTAGGAAATAAATCAGTCACATGGATTAGAACCCCAAGACAATACAATGGTTTGTTATGTTTATGAGGGTCCATCAATTAATGGCCCTATTTCTCTTTCTTAGGGCAGAATAGTGAGTGAGAAGCAAATTTAGAGAAGGACTTTAAATGACAGTGTGGCTGAATTCTCTTGGGAGGGGGCTAATTAAATATTTAATGTGTATTTGTTATGTGCAAAGGACTCTAGGGGATACAAAGTTGAACAAGATGCAATCTCCTGATACATCTTGTAATTTAGGGTATTGCAGGTAAGTGCAGTGTGAGTGTGGTAGACAGGTCAGCACTGAGCATTAAGTGCTGTTGTGCTACTGTGTGTTATACCTGCTGGGGGGGAACATAGGTACTACTTGGCTTTTCAAACTAACATTTTGAAGGGAGCAATTTTATACTCTATCTAATTTAATCTATTTCATATAAACTGTGGACTTTATGTATCCTTAGGACTATATGCCGTTACAAAAATCTAGAATGGGGCTGGCATATCCATGTGCTTGCCATTCACCAATTGATTAAGTTAGAAAACATTTTTCAGTCTCCTACAAGTGATCAGGTACTGTGCCCATTGTGCTAGGCACCAAGGATATTGCTGTGAACAAGAGAGATGAATTTTCTGCTCTCCCAATGCCTTTATATTCATGAGAAAGACATGTTAAATAAGAATGATAAGGTCAGATTTTAATAAGTATTATGATGAAAGAAAGTGGTGAGATACAAAACCACTGGCATGGTGGGGGGCACTTTAGGTAGGCTGATGAGGAGAGTCTTTCCTAAGGAAGATGACATTTGATTTGAGGCTTGAGAGCTGAGTATAAGCTCCCCGTGGAAGAGCTGGAGGAAGAGCCTCCCATTTAGAGAGGAGCAAATTAAAGGCTTGAGGCAGAACTGTGTGTGCAAGACAGAGGGAAGCCTGCATAGCTGGGCTGGGGGGATGGGAGTGAGAAGCCAGAGTCAGACCGCATAGGACCTATGGCTAAGCTTAGGAGTTTGAATTTTATCCTAAGAAAGAGAAGGAAGAAATTGTTTAAATATTGTAAGCATGGGATTGACAGGATCTGATTTGTATTTTTAAAGGGGGGTTAATTTAAAGGTAAAGAGAAGGGGCTGTGCTATGGTCTGAATGCATCCCCCCAGATTCATGTGTTGAAACTTTAGCCCCGCCGATGGTGGCATTAAGAAGTGGGGTCTTTTTTGGAAGTGATTAAGTTGTGGGGGTTCACAAATGGATTAGTCCCTTATAAAAGGGCTGGAGGGACTTGCCTAGGCCCTTTTTTGCTCCTCTACTCTTCTGCCATGTGAGGACACAGTGTTCCTTCCCTTTTGCCCTCGGCCACCCTTTCAGCACATGAGGATACCTTGATGGCACCATCTACGGGGAAAGGACCTTTGCTGGACACCGAATCTATTGGGGCCTTGATCTTGGACTTCCCAACCTCCGGAACTATGAGACATAAACTTTTGTTCTTTATATATTACCCAGTCTCAGGCATTTTGTTAAAGCAGCACAAATGGACTAAGACAGGTTGTAAAGGGAGTAGGAGTCACATCTTAACGATCCTTGAGATCACTATTAGACACAACTCACCAAAGGCATTACAGAGGTATTGAGTAACCTCTACGTGCCAAGCACTGTGCACAAATAGAAAGTTGGTGCTGCTGGATCTCATCAATAATATTCTTGGCTTTTTCTGCAGGGACAGAACTGCCATACTTTTCAAAATTGATTTCTTCATTCATTTTCAATTTCCTTTTCATGATTAGCTAAATCGAAAGCAAATGTTTGGGGTCCTTTTAACCTGCTCACCTCAAACCCTCTTTCTCTTTCTGAACAGATCTGTAATTTCCCAAAGTAGTGCGTGGCTGTGCCATGTAGTACTTATCCCGAAGAAGCAGGTTCTGCTGGGGGTTCATGCTTGAGTCCATTTTTCTTATCTTTCTCAAATGGCCGAAGTTAACTGATTTGAAAGGGCCTCATTTTAAATTACATTCATTCAGTGAAAACAGAAATTAACACTTAGAGACATCTATATGCTAATGATTGTAGCTCAGGGAATTCACTTCTAACCTTTTCAAAAGGCGCTGGTAAAGAGCCATTTCACTTGAAAGCAACTTAGTAAAACTGGTAGATTAATTAAATACCATAAAATTTCTTTAAAAATCTTTATTTCATTTATCATTTATGCCATTATTTTTTTTCTTTTTTATGTGAGCTACCTTGGTTCAGATCGTGCCTTCTAGGACACATTATTTAGCAGATTATTTAACATGAATAATGCAGAACCCAGAGTGATAATGTAATGCCATGAGTTTGGAAGACAGTAAAAGAACAAAAGACAAACAAAGAGAATCTGTTCATCAAGGCCACCCCTAGCTTGCATTGTAACTTTATGCATATGTTTTTTTAAAGTGTCCTTTCCTCTGATGGTGAAGCCCTGAGAGAGGGCAGAAGCCCAGGGGTGGTAAATGGAGTCAAGATACAAAACCCACTTGGTCCTTTAGTCCCTTGCCCTTGTACAATGAGTGGATTGAACAGCTATACATGGTATGTATTAGTGGCTCTAGGTCCCATGGCTCCATCTTATCTATATTTACTTATCTCTACTTATGTTCATCCATGATTTCATAGGTCTTCACATTTTATCATTAGGAAGAAGCAACCTTTTCCCATTGTACCCATGCCCCAAAGAGTAAACATTACTAAGGATTTTGGAGTAGGATGCCTTTTGTTGAAATGCATGAAGGAGAGATCATGTACCTGAACAGGGGCAGCCTCTTCAGGGGATAGAGAGTTTATGAAGTCAAAAGAATTTGCTGCTATTTTCACATGCAATATATATTGCTCCTGTCTTCTGAATAAACAGCAAGAACTTCACATTTTTAGGGCATGGGGTTTCGCAGTCAGACCTGTTTGTGAGTCTTGGTTCTACCTGGTACTTACTAGTTGTATGATTTTGTGCATATCATTTAATGTCTTTAAGCCTTAGTTTTTCTCATCTGTAAAATGGGTACAATAACACTTGCTGGGAGGAGTAAATGAGAAAATGCATGTAAAAATGCTTGGTAAAATGCAAGGCACAGAGTAAATGTTCAGGGAAAGGCAATGCCTGAAGTGGTGAGGATAAATTAAGGAAACAATTTTTAAAAGAGCTGTTTTCAGAAGCTGTACTCTAGAAAATGATTCCCAAATTAAGCTGAAATAAGAGACATCAGACACCTAAGCTGGCAATATTGTATGACCCCTTTGCTATGTACTTTTCATTTAGGCTTCCCTCATACTTTATTTCTCTTTGGCTCGCATCCTCAAAAGTGGCACTCTCTAATCATCAAAGGGAATCATATCAATAAATGAGTAAACATTATATTTAGTTTTTATATAATTTTTAATATATTTATTTATTTTATATATTTATTTTTACTTCTCCATTTTTTAATATCTATAAAATTGGATAAGTTTTAACATATATTTGACACCCATAAAGCTTTTACCATAATCCAAATAATGAACTCATCCATCATTCCCAAATGTTTCCTTAGCTATTTTGTTACCCTTCCCTTTTCTTTTCTACCCTCTATTCCCACTGCCCCTTCCCCATCCCAAGATAGCCGCTGATTTACCTTCTGTCACTAGAGGTTAGTTTGCCATTTTTTAAAATAAACAGAATCACGCAGTAGGTATCCCTTTGTTGTTGTCAGTTTGATCTGACTTCTTTCACTCAGCATAATTATTTTGAGGCTTATTTTGAGGGTAAAGTTTTTGATCTGAGTAAGGTATCATTTCTACCTGAATAGCATCCATTCTGTTGCATGTATCAATAATTCATTCATTTTCCTTGCTGAGAAGTAGTTCATTGTATAGATATACCACCACTTAGTTATTCATTCACCTGTCAATGTACATTTAGGTTGTTTTCAGTTTGAGGCTGTTATAAATAAATTTGCAATGAGCATTCAAATAGGAGCCTTTGTGTTTTCTTGTTTTTTTAGACAGAGTCTCGCTTTGTTGCCCAGGCTAGAGTGAGTGCCGTGGCATCAGCCTAGCTCACAGCAACCTCAAACTCCTGGGCTCAAGCGATCCTACTGCCTCAGTCTCCCAAGTAGCTGGGACTACAGGCATGCATTACCATGCCCGGCTGATTTTTTTCTATATATATTAGTTGGCCAATTAATTTGTTTCTATTTATAGTAGAGACGGGGTCTCACTCTTGCTTAGGATGGTTTGGAACTCCTGACCTCGAGCAATCGCCCGCCTCAGCCTCCCAGAGTGCTAGGATTACAGGCGTGAGCCACCGCACCCAGCCCAAATAGGAGCCTTCGTACGGACATAGGTTTTCATTTCTTGTGGGGAAAAACTCAGGGGTAGAATGGCTAGATTATATGGTAAGTGTATGTTTAACTTTTAAGTAATTGCTAAATTGTTTTCCAAAGGTATTGGGCCACTTTACATTCTCTCCATCAGTGTATGAGAGTTCCAGTTGCTCCACATCCTTACCAACACGGGGTGTGGTTGGTCTTCTTAATTTCAGCAATTTTAAGAGTGATACAGTAGTATCTCATTTTATTTTATTTTTAATTTCCCTAGTGACTATCATGTGCTGCTTTCCTGTCCTTATATCCTCTTTAGTAAAGTGGTTATTCAAATATTTTGCTCCCCTTTTTAAGTGGAATTCTTTTTCTTGTTATTGAATTTTGAGTATTATTTATATACTTTGGATACAAATCCTTCATCAGAAATGTAATTTGCAAATATTTTTTCCCTTTTAGTGGCTGTGTTTTCATTCTCTTTATTGTATCTTTAAAAAAGAAGTTCTTAATTTTGGTGAAGTTCAGTTTATAAATTTTATCTTTTATGGATCTTTTCCTAACTCAAGATTACAAAATTTTCTTCTTTGTTTCCTTTGAGATGTTTCATAAATTTAGGTTTTACATTTGGATCTATGATCCATTTTGAGTAAATTTTTTTATATGGTGAAAAGTATGAATCAATGTTCATTTTTTAAAGTATGGATATTTAATTGCCTCAGCACCACTTTCTGAAAACAGCATCCTTTCTGCACTGAATTGCCTTTGCATCTTTATCAGAAATCGATTGATCATATGTGTGTAGATGTATTTCTGAACTCTTCTCCATCCTGCTCCATTATTCTATTTTTCTATTTTTAGAGTTATTTTGAAAACTTAAAAGTCTCAAGGCAGTTTATTGAGTGTCATTCCATCCTTCTCCCCCTCCTATCATGTAGCTCCTCTGAGAAACTCAGTTTAATTTTCTCTTTTGGTGAAATTTAGACAATATGAATTTAACCAATGATTTAAAATTGATCTAGAGCCAATTGGTCTCTTTACCTTTTCCCAATTCTGTTCCCCAGTTTTCATTTTTATTTGTTTTGTGTTTTGTGGGGGAGGTGGACAGTGAAGATTTAATAGAAATACCTTGACAAACTTTTTTATTGCATATAAACCTATAGAAATTAGCCTAAATCATCAAATTGCTTATGGTGGGGTGGGAGTGGCAGTGGAAAAAGCAAACAAACCCCAAATAAAAGATTCCTGCTCATGAATGTGTCCAATTCTAAATCATACCTAATTTTCTCTGTCCTTTGCCATATACACAGAGGGAAAAAACGTTCACTTGTGCTTTGGACATGGTATCAGGGGTTCTCGAAAGCAGAGGCAGAGCCAGAAATCCCAGGGCAAGATCCAGTTGAGCCTGCATGAGAGCAGGGCTTTCTCAGGTAGGATTCCACTTGCAAATCCCAGCTGTCAAACTGTGAGGGACATAGCTTCAGAAGAGGAAAGAGCCAGCCTTACGGAGGAGTCAGGAGAGCCCATGTGTTGCAAACTGGAATGCAGGGAGGGTAGTTATCAGCCCTTTAATAGGTCCAAGCTGATTGGCGAGCTCCTTATTGATGCTAATGAGCTTTTATATACTGATAGCTATATTATTCCCCACTATTGTCATGGTTACATGGACAAAAGGAGAAGGCGAATGGTAAACTTTGTGAATAAAGGAGATGGCATGAAATTGGAATCATTTAATCATATATTCTAACAACAAAATGGGTCCCTTCTAAGATGAGTTAATGAACTCTGGTTTACCCCTGAGGCTATAATCCTCTGCTGACATCAGCCTCCTCATCTCTTAAAATGAGGGGGTTGGACTAGATGATCTCTAAGGTCCCTTCCAGCATAGAATTATTCTATGATTCTATGATTAATCTATTTCTTAGTGACTGGAGGTTTTGCATTTCATATATGTACAGAGGAAACAAAGGAACCCTAACTTGGAAAGTTTGAAATTTCATTAGTATTACAAACTTGATTTCAAAAGAGAGATGAATGAAGATGTTTGAATTCAAGAAATCCATCTCTACTATTATGTTGGACCACAAAAAGTGACCTGCCCATTTAGTGGCACATTTGAGAGGGTGGTGGGGAGCATGAAGGCTTTAAAAAGTCCCTCTGGCCCTGGTTAGAGGTACAATTTCATATGCATGATAGGTTAGTTCTTCTCTCAAAGAGAATAAACTGTTATCTGTGCTAACTCCAATCTTCTTTCAAAATGGTTTTCAAATGCAATTTGGCACAAACACATCAAGCTAATATGGTAGTTGTGGTTCTCCCTTGCCATTTGTCAAAGCTATATCTGACCAAATCAGGCCCTTCAGCTCCAGACTTGAGTGGACTGTATAGAGACATTAAAAGAATGGGTCAGAATTCTCTCGGATTTTTAATGCTATAATATATCTGGGCCACAAATGGGTGGAGTTGTATTCTATAACTTTTTTATGACATAGCATCTATAGAGAATGATTATATTGCTGGAATCAGCTACCTGAAAGTGTTAGTTCATTAATTCGTTATTTTCATCCATAAAATCAACGAAGTTTCTTTTAGTCTATACCAATTATTTCAGGAAAAAGGTTAAAAACTTTATTATATGCATGCAGTTTTATCCTTAGCACAGAGAAACTTCTGTAGCCCACTCCTCAAGAAACTTACAATCTACTTGGACAGGTAAGACCTAGTAGGGAGTGCATGACAGTAAGTGTCCTTAGTATGGGCCCAGGAGACAAGAAATGTTTATATATTAGGTGCTTACTGTGTACCAGGTACTTGGCAGATCTTACACTGTGAGGAAGGTGGCATCATTCTTGCTCTGTAGATTAAAACTCTGAGTGTCAGGGGGTTAAAAAAGCAAAAGCAAAAACTGTGGTTACACATCTAATAAGCTTTTGAGCTGGAGTTCGAATCCTGGTTGATCTGACACCAAGACCTCTTCCATTTCCTCAGCACCAGGGATAGCAAGCATGTTTCTTCTCATCTGCCAATGCTGAGCCACTGATGGAGCTATGCTAGGAGTGTTGATTGAGAAAGTTTCTCAGAGCACCTCTGGGATCTGAGGGAAGTGCCGTGGTCCATTTGTGATGTGGCATGAATTCTCTAAATTGCCTTTCCTGGCCCTAGCTCCTGCTGGCTAAATTTTCATTTCTTCTAAATTATTGGAGAAATGAAAAGAAAGGAAAGCTCAGTGGAGTCTGCAGTGTTTAGGGGAAATTTTGCAGAAAACCTAAAGATGAGCCAGTCTTGATTGACGGGGTAGAATTTGAACAAGTGGACAGAAAACAAACCAGCTCTCCAAAAAGAATTCGAGATGTTGAAGCAAGGAGAGAGCAGACCTTTAAGGCAAAGATGGTGTAATTTTTATGGAGCTGAGACACTGGCCTTCACGCCTGTGTTAACAATGGGGCGATGGAACACAAGGAGATTGTTTAAACTGGTTCAAAGCCCTTTCGCATTTACACCACTTGAACAATCTTTCTGTGTTTCATTAGTTGCCAATAAGTTATCCCTTTGTTTCTGCGTTTGGTTTTATGGATTCTATTGTTGTAATGAAGAGAGCACAGGGAAACCATGTAATGACAGGGAGAAGCACTCACTGGGGGAAAGAAAAAGCACTTTGAAGCAGTGGGGCTCCCAGGCTGCGTCTGGGCACAACGCCAGCTTTTCTGCAGCTGAAGAACTTGCCACAGAAACAGCTGGCAATGGCTACAATTCACCTGTAATAAAGACAACCGATACAGACCACTCAGCACACTAATCAATGATTTAATAATTGTGTCAATGAAACAGATTATTCAGTTGGCTTCGGGGGACTGGAGGCTCCCCCCGCCCCCCACTCCCTGCATTCAGACACTGCCTCTGAGAATGGCTTAGCCTTCCTCAACAGACTCACACATTTCCCTCCAGTACTTTTATTTTAAGACTCTCCTGGTTACAACTTTTATATCAAAATATATTGGAACATCATACGCCCCTTGGACTAGTGTTTATTGACATTTATGGACGTGCCAGGAAATTCCAGTGAGAGAATAGAGCCTTTCCTCACTCTGTCCATAAGGTTTGCAGAATCCGTCCCTGGTGTCAGTGCTGTTCCCTAGGGGGTCATAGAACATCTTTTCTCCAAATAAGCTGCTACTTCCTGGGGTGCATCACAGTTTGGTATGACTGAGGGGGTTTGGCCAGAAAGAGCGTGTATTAGGCTTCATCATATTTTCTGTTTTCACTACCTTTTCCCTCTTTCTCTGCAGTACTGTGAGTTGTTCTCCAACACGAGCCAAGCTTTTATCCAATTATAGATAGAGTTTCCTATAGAGGATCTGGGGCAACTTTTTCCTCTCACGTATGAGTGGTCAAATGAACAGATGCAAGGGACTGTGGGGTAATTCATTCTTGCCTCTGCCATGGTGCGAACAGTAGGCTGCTGGTATCCCCCATCCTCTGCAGTCCTCTTGCCCAAACCCCTTAGACCATGTGGCCTTGGGAGGCACGTGGAGTATGGTGCGGTAGTGTGGGATGGCTGGGGGTCGCAGCAGTTCTCATGATCCCTTTGCTGCCACATCTTCCTCGGGGAGTTTTTTCATAGTGCTTCTTTTTCCACCTTATACTCTTAATCTCACACTAAATGATTTAACTGACCATCATCTAAGCTCTCACAGTACTTAAACCTAGTAGATTTTAGGAATCTGGGTATTAAAGATACTGAGTCCGACAGAATTAGATTGGTGAGCCTTTCATAACATTTGACTTTTATGAGAAAAAAATTAGGGATATATGTAATTGTACAATTGGTTCTTAAAACTTGTTGGTAGATTCGCTGGATCTCAGGGACTCAGGGGAAAAAACATGGAACCTACTCTTAGCCAGTAAGGGTAAACTAGCTTCAATGTTCTAGAAAGGATTTGCTCTGGACTGCCTTCCAAAAGTCAGGCTCTGGTTAATTGTCAAGGATGCCAAACTTCTGAAGTCCTAGAATATGCTGCCTGGCCACAATTACTGGTGATTCTCTTTTGAATTGGAGCTTTTTTTTTTTTTTTGGTCTTTTATTTTCAACTGTGGATACTGGTGCCTATTCAGAACCAACCAGAAAACTTTCACTCAACATTCTGATATATATGGTGGTCCTAGGCAAATTTTCCACGTATGGAAATATATTTGTTTATTTATGTTATATTATTTTAAACGCACCCCTCTATTATCACTCGTCTAATCCCTGATTTTTCCTGGGTCCCATTAATCAAGGGCCCGATCTATGAAAGGATTGTGTCCCTTCCAAGAGTATATTCATTTTGATGGGTTAAGGCCTAAAAAGATTCAAGACACGAAGGACTGCATCAATAATGGTGGGATTTCAGACAGTGTGACAGGTATTCAGAAATATGCTTTTGGTTAGAGGCCCTGCCTGACTCCTTTCAAATTTCACAAAATAGGCAGTTGTCTACTCCATAAGCAAATGGACGGTATCCTTTTATTCTTTTCTCCCTTCATAATTTTGACACAAGCTAGGCGGTGGAAGCAGGTACCAACCAGTAGTATCCATTATGTATGGGGGCCAATTTTATTAAGGATCTAGGAAATCCCTCCCTTGGTGGCATATTTAGAGAGTACTATTGGCATCCTGTCCCTCCGTGTTATCAGTGAATGACATGTCAATGTCTTGATGCCTGATCTTAATTATTCACTCTCTGCCATTTCCAGAGCCCTGAGATGGCTTTTGTCTGTGCTGACACATGAGATATAGCAGAGAACATTAGTGGATTCCAAATATGAATATAAGAACAAAAAAGACAAGTTATATATATGTGTGTGTGTATATGTATAAATATATATGTATATATAATTACCTTTATATGTGTAAACACATGAATACTTATGTGAAGGTTGATCCATCCCACCAATTTAGTGGAATCTAGCATAGGCAGTGAGAGCACCACCTCATTCCTACATGTAAGAATCCATGGTGACTTTTTTCTCCTGATCATCCCCCAGAGAGCCCACTGGATTATTTAAATGTTATCTATTAATATTTATGCAATGTTTTCTATTGTATAGTTTTTTTTTTTTTTTTTGAGACAGAGTCTCACTTTGTTGTCCAGGCTAGAGTGAGTGCCGTGGCGTCAGCCTAGCTCACAGCAACCTCAAACTCCTGGGCTCGAGTGATCCTTCTGCCTCAGCCTCCCGAATAGCTGGGACTACAGGCATGCGCCACCATGCCCGGCTAGTTTTTTTTTTTTTTTTATATATGTATCAGTTGGCCAATTAATTTCTTTCTATTTATAGTAGAGACGGGGTCTCGCTCTTGCTCAGGCTGATTTTGAACTCCTGACCTTGAGCAATCCGCCCGCCTCGGCCTCCCAAGAGCTAGGATTACAGGGGTGAGCCACAGCGCCCGGCCTATTGTATAGTTTTTAAAGCATCCTTTTGAAGGTGCTTTAAAATCAGGTGGTAGGAAAATACTTTAAGGATTGGCAGTTGGAAAGTGGAAGATGTATTTCATCATAATTATGACTATGAGTATTTCCCTGTTATCCATTTGGTTTCATGTTTTGGATTACAACTTCCCAGGGAGTAGGGCTGACATTGTTGGATTTTCACTGTGAGTAGTTAAATAACACAGTCATGAACAGGGCACATAACACAGCAAATAATAGGGAACAGTGAATTGGGAGCCAAGGAGCTTGAATTTTATCCCCAGCTCTGCTGGTAACAATCCAAGTGCCTTGGGCAAATCATTTAATCTCCCTGGGTCTTTGAGTCCTCATCTGTAAAATGAGAAGGTGAATCAGGCTATATTACATTCAGCTGCAATTTTCAGAGATTTTCAAATTTTTTTTTAATATATGAAATCTCTTATCAGGGAAAGTTCCTTCTACTAAGTCTTTGCTTCACCCATAAAAATGAGTTTTGGTTCAGCTCCCAGAACATGTTAGATTGTCAGAATTTGGGAAAATTAAAATATTTTTTAGAAATTCTTTTTATGCCAATAGGCCGTTATCGGCTATGTTGCTACCAGGTATTATAATGTGTGGGAACGACCAGTAAAAAATAAGAACATAAACAAAACCTAAAGCTTGAGGGGAAATCTGGTATTACTTGATGAACTTTTCTTTTAGTCTGATTGATCTGACCACAAAAAAGTGGTAAATGAAAGCTGTTTTTCTTTCTTTTAATTTTTTCTCCTCGTTCTTCCTACCTTACTTCATGAGCCTTGTTTCGTGGAGAAAAATAGGATCAACCGAATCAGTACAGAAGCTAATTTGGAGTGATATAGACCATTTACATTGGTTGTTGATAACTTTATGAGAACCCTTCTTAGACATTAATTTTCATCCTATGTAGATGATGAAAAATATGGGACAGAAAGAAACTACAGTGGGAAATGCATTTTTAGCAGTCACCTTGTAGGAAGCCATAGCATTTCCAAATTATGTTTCAGTACAATGCACCCAAGCTATGTCAATGTTTGGATTTTCCTCTGATATGGTCAACAGCTTACAACTTTCCTAATTTCTCCATTTTAAAACTGCCTTGAGGAATTAAACTTGTTGTAGAACAAACGTATACATCTCTGAAGGTCTTAAAAATAATGCAAAATTTTAACAATAATCTGAATAAAGTTGAGAGAGCAAGTCTCTATTCCCATCTATGTTGGGGGAAGAGCAAATGTAAAAGCCTTGAGACATTTTTTGAGGGAGCAGAGTGCCTGGATGGAGGAATAGGCAAGAGGCCTGTATGCCTGGTGTCAGTAAAAGAGGGAAAAAGTAGCAGAGGATGATGTCAAAGATGAGAAAGAGTAGGTGGATTTTGTAGGACCTTGTAGGCCACTGTAATGAAATGGGGAATCATTGGAAGATTGAGACAGAAGAATGACTTCAAAGTGATGCTGTAACAGGACATTTCTGGCAATAAATGGCTAGTGTGGTTAAGAGATAACTAGAATAATCCAAGGGATGGATGATGATATCTTAGAACAAAGTGGTAATGGTAGAGGTGGTGACAAATGGTTTGGATCTATTTTGACAGAAGAGCTGACATAAATTGTTGATGAATTGGATAAAGAATATGAGAGAAAGAGAAAAATATAGGAATTACTTAGAGGTTATGGCCTGAGAAATTGAAACTATGGAATGGCCATCGACTGAGATGGGAAGATCAAGAATTTGTTTTCTGATGCGTTTTTGATGGCCATATGACAAAGAAATGTTTTTTTACACTCTCAGTCAGTATACCTGTATTGAGTAATTATTTTCATTCACAGGTAAATTTAAGAAAGAAAATTGAGAAATGAAAACAAATCTAGGACTAAGTCATTCTATTTATTTCATTTATGTATTCATTCATTTACTTAATATCTACTTAAATCTCTTACACATTAAAAGCACTCTACTAGTTTTGGGAGAGGTAGAAAAATGTTCAAACATGAATTATTCTGTTAGCACATAGAATTTAATCGTAGTGTCTGATAGACGGTGGAAATACGATTCATTGGAACAGATAATGTGCCATGATATTTGGGTATAGGAAAGTGATTATGGGTGTGGGCGTGACATGTGAGATGGCCTTAAAAATGGGTTGGCACTTTATATTCCAAGATGAACGTTGTCACATCACCAAAGTCAGAAAGACCATGGAGGAAAAAAGGCATTTTCTTATTTGTTACTGACTTTGTGACTTCATTGAAAGTAATTTGAAAGAATAATCTAGAGCAGGCTTTCTGAAGAAATTCAGAGAATTAAGTCCTAATGCTCACTGTATGTAACACATGTACTTATCTCTTATGTATCTAGAATGGAAATAGTTATGTACCATTCTTGGGAGGATTGAAAAAACTGTTCCATGGTTGAGAAAGGGTGATCTAGTCTGCATGGGTCCTAAATTCAAGGTTATGTTTAATTAAAATAGAAGAGTTCAGTGCCTTGTCAAACCTCCATATCTAACTCAGTGAGCAAATATATGGTGGTGGGCCTGATGTCTGTTGAGCATGACATCAGGAAAGAGGCTGTAGGTAAGTGAAAATCATAAAAGAAATGAAAGGAATTGCTCTTACTCTTCAGAGTCATATAATCTAATTGGGAAGACAAACTCAAGGACAAATGCATGAGAACAGCTTTACAGTACAATCTAAATACTGCCCAGTGATAGCATAGTCTTTGAACATGGACAAAGGGTAAGGTGGTGATTTGCATTAAGGAATAATCAAGGTTGGCTGGGCTGACTCAGAGAGGACATCCTTGAGGGCCTGGATCTCAGGAAAATATAGGCAAGTCATCGATTAGTCAGTTTTTAAAAATTGACATCTGTGCAGGGATTTTTATGAGCTAAACAATTGAGACTTTATGGGAATGCTGATACTCAGATAGTTTCCTTGATTTTCAGAGTAAACCTCCAGGTACAAAAATCTTTGCTTCACTCATATTTGTGCTTCTGAAGTCTGCTGGATTTTCTTTTCCTGAAGGCTGACATCTGTCTAATACTTAAGTTGTGAAAAATGTCCCTTTTGATAGGCTCTTTTCATTGACAGTTATAAAATTTCCTTTTGGAAATCACTGAGTGCTGCCTTCACAAGATGAAAACTTCTAATACGATGAAGACTTTCAAATGCAAGATCTCATACGGACAAATCCCCCACGCCCAGTGTGTGGGTCACTGACTAATAAAGCTTTGTTTCTCAGCATGTGGACTTTCTAAGGGATTTTGAGGTCCCACTGTTTTGACTCAGCTGTGGTGGCTTAAGCCTTGGAGCTCTCCATGCAAGAACCTAGAGGCATTCTATACACATTCGCAAGAACAAGGAATCACATTAGATGTTTCCAGTGCCCACTTTGTGCAGTGTGTTGCCGAAACCAACAATTTGTAATGGCAAACATCCGAGGTGAAATGTCAAAGGGCAAGCTCTGTCACACGTGGAGGGTGGACGGATCGTGCTGCTTTCTGAGGGCACGTTGAGTGAGGCTGAAGGAAAACCTCCCAGCGCCCGGAGTTACCTGAGCACACTGAAATATCACATAAGTGATGCATGGCATTTAATGAGTCGGGACTGAAAACTTTAATTAGCTTGTAGGGCTTTTTATTATTTTATTTTTTGTTCATTATATTTTCTGCTCAGTCTCTGTGGATGTTCTGCATTTTTATCATCAAATGACTGGCTGGCTATTTTTGTCAAACAAGAAGCCTGAAACCATCAAGTCTGAGTGTGGAGACAGTCTGCCCGCTCTGTCAACAGGATGAAAGTGAGGCTCGGGCTTTTTTAATTACAAGGATAACATGTTCGCTCATCTAATAATGAAGATGGTTAGCAATTTTAAATTTTAATAATCAATTACTGAAAGTAATTCTCCATTAAACCACAAGAGAGCCATTAAATCTCAAAAGATGGAACATGCTGTATGTAACAGTAGCAAATTTTCTATTTTTAAATATCATTAGGGAATATCTGATTGTTTCATTTCTCTGCATTTCTTTTACCTTTTTCCTCATGCAGACCATCTCATTTTCCACAGGAAGACAGCACATGATCTTATAAATAATAAAAGAAAAACCTTGCAAGACTTGATCCAGGGGTGTGAAATATGTGCTAAGAATGTAATTTATTTCAGTCTGGCATATTTTGACTGAATAATAAGGAAGGTGACTAATTAATATTATACTATGCTGTGGGCAAGGCAGCACAGTGGGCTAATCCACGCTCCTTTCACCTCTGGAGACCTGCGTCCGAGCCTTAGAGGAGTCGCAACCGCTGAGCAGGGTTTGGGGGAGGGAGGGGGAGGCTTCAGATGTCTTTTCTCGGCTGTGGAGACCCCCTGTCCATATTCTAAAACCACCCTGAACATCCGCTTCTGCTCCGAGGAGATGAGGGAAAAGACAAATGATTGCTAGTTGGCTGTGGCAATTTGGCAGACTTACGTGTCAGGGGGAGAGAGCTCGGTGACAGCTTCAGCTGCCCTCGCTCCGGCCTGGCACAGCCTGCTCAGTTTGGCCCCGCTTAAATATTTGGAAATACGTGGAATAAACAGTGTGTGCGTGTGTGTGTTCAAGTAGGATGCTGGATAAAGGTGGCCAGAAAATAGTGAATGATTTAGAATCAAATTAGCCTAAATCTCCATTAGAAGCAGCTGATTCCATTTCCGCAGATTCTTCTAATCTCAAAGAGTAGGAAAGAGCTGTGATTTATTTATTTCTAAGGCCTTTGACGTGCTTTCAGACTATGGGAAGGCCACCTTGAGTCTAACCAGTAGTACTGCACTCAGCACCAACTACTGCCGGGCCTGTGGGGTGCAAAGAACTTGACTGTTTCAAGTGCCGTAAGAAACATGGCCAGAGATGACGTTCTTACCATCTTAACATCTTTGATTGTTTTTCTACTAACAAGTATGCCTGTATTTCTGAACTGTGTTGACCTTTCCAATGCGTCTTCCCCGACTTCCCTCAGGAGGGATTAAATCAGAAACTGTGCCGAGCCTGGCAGAACTTGGTGGAGCTGCACAGGTGAGGGTAGGAGTCAGTAAGAGAGATTTTTCATGGCATGGGTAATGAAGATGCAGTTTCATTTGCACTTCTTCACAGGAAATTTCAAGTTTCTGCATATTGTAGAGTTCTTGTTTCTCTCTCATTCTGCTCCTTGGAATTAAATCACAATTAGAACCATCACCGGGGAGTAGCTGGTAGGGTGGAGATAAGGGAAATGTGGTTGATATTGGGTAATTTTGATATTTGTGGGCACATCTGAGAGATTGCTTAATGAGGAAGGTTAAGAAGAAACTATCTTTTAAAGTTTAGGTTCTGATGTGAGTTTCAAATGCCTGGTTATGATTACCAGCTGTGTTGTACCTATCTACTGTTAGTTGTGTAAATAGGATCTGTGTGTGACAGTGATATGTTTCAACTGGAGCAAAAAGACCCATCCCCTCTGGATCACATAGGAAGGTTTCAAGAACTCCAAATCCTTCTGGCAATAATGTCTGTAAATGCTGTGGAACAGGAATCCTTATTAGTGGGTTTGGTTCTACTCGATACCTTTGTGCATTCTTGTATGTTCTTCTCCATCTCATTTTCTATAGAAATAAATCTTGTTCCTTAAAAGGGCAGGTAAAAGGAATTACTATTTCTTTTATTTCAATCTTTATTTAGAGACAAATTATAATTCCTGATGCTGTGGTGTAGCAGAACAGCTATTTGGGGGGCATGAGAATATAGCTTCTTGCTGACTGTTGGCTTTGGTTGGGCTATTTTAGATTGGTCCCTGGGGTGCATGAAGGTAATTGAACAACATACACCGGGTCCTCAGCTGTTTGGTTTGGAGGTCGGGCCGTGGATCCCCTCCCCGAGGCATCTTCCCTACTTCAGAGTAGGAGAGAGTCAACTCTTAGTGGCTTCCCTATAGAATATCCGATACTCCACAGACAGTTGGAGGGAATGGGCAGTGCCAAATCACCCTTACTTCCCCAGTGGCATTTGAGTTGTTCCCTGGGGGTGGGAAAGTCATCCCTGGCATCACAGAAGGCAGGATTCTACTCCACAGAAAAGATGGAAAAGTCAGCAGGGGGTGGGCTCCAGGGAATCCTCTGCTGCTTGCTGAGAAGCAGGGAAAAGAAAGGGGGGGCAAGGCCGGGCGCTGTGGCTCACGCCTGTAATCCTAGCT
Source organism: Microcebus murinus (assembly GCF_040939455.1). NCBI lineage: Eukaryota > Metazoa > Chordata > Mammalia > Primates > Cheirogaleidae > Microcebus > Microcebus murinus. Next base: position 44,034,581 of record NC_134111.1, on the reverse strand, counting down.
CTTGGGAGGCCGAGGCGGGCGGATTGCTCAAGGTCAGGAGTTCAAAACCAGCCTGAGCAAGAGCGAGACCCCGTCTCTACTATAAATAGAAAGAAATTAATTGGCCAACTGATATATATATAAAAAAATTAGCCGGGCATGGTGGCGCATGCCTGTAGTCCCAGCTACTCGGGAGGCTGAGGCAGGAGGATCGCTTGAGCCCAGGAGTTTGAGGTTGCTGTGAGCTAGGCTGACGCCACGGCACTCACTCTAGCCTGGACAACAAAGTGAGACTCTGTCTCAAAAAAAAAAAAAAAAAAAAAGAAAGGGGGGGGCAATCAGGTAGCCTTTCCAGAAGGCTCATGGTTAGCCTCATAGAACGCGAGGAGAAACGGGTGGGAAAGCTCCAGCTGTAGGGCCTCAGATTACTGATAAGAATTTGAATACTCGTGAGTATCAGAGAGATAGAGAGCAGATGTCCTTACATCAAAATAGAGGACCTCTAATTGAAAGCACAAGGTTTGCTGCATTACTGGGGTCCTCAAACTTTTTAAATAGGGGGCCAGTTCACTGTCCCTCAGACCGTTGGAGAGCCGGACTACAGTTTTAAAAAAACTATGAACAAATTCCTATGCACACTGCACATATCTTATTTTGAAGTAAAGAAACAAACGGGCAAAAGCACCCACATGTGGCTGTAGGCCGTAGTTTGAGGACGCCTGCATTATAAAATTGTGTTCTGCGAGACAACTGATTTTGCAACGAGGTGCAGCATGGCAAGAGGGTGACGTGATGGAAAGCCTGGGGGCTTTTGTAGTCAGACAGTGCTGAGTTTGAGTCCCAGCTTGACCATGTATTAGCTCGGTGACCTTAACCTCTTTAAGTCTCATTTTTCTCATCTGTTAAACAATGATAAAATGGGGCAGGGGTCTTCAACCTCCACACTATTGACATGTTAGGTTGGATAATTCTTTGTTGTAGGGGCTGTCCTGGACATTGAAGGATGTTTAGCAGCATTGCTGACCTCTGCTTAGATGCCAGTAGCACAAACACCCCCCCTTCTTGTTCTGATGACCCAAAATGACTCCAGACATTGCCAAACGTTCCCTGGGCGCAAAATGGTCCCAGATGAAAACCACTTCAATAATGCTATAGAAGGATTGAGGTTCTAGGTAAAGCACTTTTAGCATAGTATCTGGCACACAATAATTGCTCAATAGATATTAGATATTTTTACCCATGATAAAAATGTGAGTAGTATCTTTAGTCGATATTAAATAAGGCAGATACTAGGGTATGCCAATCACTCTGCCAGTCCACATGTGAATATTCTTAATTAAGACTTTCAACTGGCCCTGCTGCCTGCCTTTTGCTTTGAACAAGGGGAAGCAGCTTAAAAAAAAAGACAATTTTTTTGCGTTCTCATTCTTAGTTCATGTGCACTATGCAGACACACTCACAGCTCACCTGGTAGAGGGTTTGCAGAACAGTAACTGCATGATTAATTGATTAAACACTGCAGTGTTCATAGCATATTCTGGGAGAACAATTACAAGTTCCCCAATGTAATAGATGTCTTGATGTTGAGCAGCTGCCCACAATATCCTTATTTAGAAAGACATTCATGACAGTTATATGTGGGCTTCCATTAAAAATTTGCTTATATTGTTTCTGAACCATAGAATATTCACTTGTTTTGTTGACATAATCTAACTAGGAAGGATGATATTCATTTCTCTTTATGATGCACATTAATGTCCTATCTTTTTTGCTATTATTCAACAGTATGTACAATAATATAGTCATTCAAAATGTAATTCTAGTGTCATGAATTCAGTGATCAAAAAACAAACTGCACAACATGACCCACTGAGTCCTAGCTTCACATCAAACTCCCACCACTTTTTGAGCAAAAGCAAACTTCAGGATACTAATAAGAATAGGCATTACTAACAGAGGTAATTTCTTCCTGCATTAATCTTAAACTTTTTAAGAGTCCTCAAGGTTTAATTTCCTTGGCTACAGATTGAATTGTTGGATTTTTCAGAAAGCATTAAAAGTTACACAAGGGAGATGAAATTGAAACAAAAGACAACTGCCATTAAGACAACATTAAAGAGAGGTGGAGGAAAATGTGTATTTTTAAGTTCTAAAAATCTAAAGACACATTTATCCATATATACATCTATATGTACGTATTTTTAAAGAAAGCTTTGGGCTAAGAAGAACCAGCTTCCAACTTGCATTAGAAATATGTGGTTCTTTCATTTAATTTGCTTAGAATAAAACTCATAGAGTAACTTATAAAACACTGATTTGACAGATACTTTAGGCAAGCACTTTGGGCAAATGGAATATTAAATTAGAATTTTTATTTTCCAAATTTAAAAGCAATTTGAAGAACCAAATCAAAACAAAGTTGTTTTTATTTAATTGAAATCTGTTCTGTATGATCTTTAAGGCCATCTGTCAATTTGTCTTCTTCACCTTTCCAGCTCTTCTTTCCTCTACACCTTTATTAGCCTAAATATAAATTCTCATGCTTCCCTACCCTTTGTCTTTGGATATCCATTTTCATCAATTTCTTCATATTTTGAATTAAAACCTGTCCTTTAAATCCTCTTTCCTAGCCACACCTGTGAGTGTTAATTATGCCTTTATTCCATAGCTCCTCATTGCTTAGGTGAATATCTTTTACTACTTTATGTTGTACTAGTTTGTATATCGCTGAGCAATTTTATGCTGATTGAGTATGTTTTGTATGTTACCAGGTAAATTGTGGTAGCATAGAATATATAGATTGTATTTAACTTATATTTTTCTCAAAGTACCCTCAAAGGTGTTTTGAAAATATGACAAGTATATGTTGGATAAATTAATGAATATTATTTTGAAATATTTTATAGTATAATTTTTATAAAGGGATTTTTAAAAAAAATGCTTAAAATTATACGATGACCAATGACAACATCAGAAATGCCACTTACTGAGAAGGTGCACTTATTTAATCCAGTCTAATTCTCATTTTGCAGAAGAAAAACTGAATGGGTAAGAGATGCAATTAGTATAAACTCATTGATCAAGCCAGAGTGAACCTGATATCCTCTCTTCATTTTCACTTCTGAGTGCTACGTCTTCCCCCTTTAAGTAAATATTGCCAATGAAAAGATACACTAAAATAAATATAATAATATGTGGTCACTGTATACTTTCCTACATGAGCAATATATAGCATGCTGGAGTTAAATATATGCTTTAGAGGCATGCCAATGGGGATCAAGTTCTGGCTTTGCCAAACGCCAAGCTATGTTTATTCATCTGTAAGATGGAACTGATAATTGTACCTACATCAAAGTACCTAATGCATTCTGATATATTTTGCATGGCATATAAAAATTGTTAGTTTTAATAAATGTTACCTATAATTATTAACGCTCTAGGGCTTTGATGTTTTAAAATAGCTTTTAATTATGTTAATTTAATATTTTATAGATATTTTATATAGATATTAACCCGATATACCCAATTCGATTAATCCAAAAATAGATATATAATATCTATTTTATAGTATACTTTATATTATACTATACTTTTATAGTATACTTTAAGAAATGCATATTTTTCTACTCTACCTTGACAAAGTTCCCAGGGGACATTCCTTTTAACCATATTTTTTTGTAAATTACCTAGAGAAGAAAATTTTTCTTTTGAGTTTTCAGTTTAGATAATTTTGATGTTATAGATACTTTTGTTTTCATTTCTAGAACTCCATGTTCCTTATTTTAAAAATAGCTGTTAACATCCTTAAACAGTACTTTATAGTTTTAGTCATCTATTTCCTTAAAGAACATTTTTCTTTCAAAAGGTGAACTGATGAAAAAGAATAGTGAGGGAAATTGCTTATTTTAAGCTTATGTAGAACAATTTTTATAACTATTTCCTTTAAAACCATAGATTGAAAGAATATAAAATTCATGAGGACCAAATTGTAGATTTCTTTGATTAATTTCACATCTTAGTTGCTTTAATATCCACATATACCCCCTTTCTCAGATGATTAGAAAAAATAACTTTCTGGAAAATGAGTTATATAACATTAATTTTTTAAAAAAAAACATTTGCTATTATCTGAAATCAAACTAGCACAAATGCCTTTTCTTGGTCACAAGCAGGTTTGAAGTATGGCTGTACCAGGGCAAATTCCAAGTGCCTACTCTACATAAATTAATCTCCCAAAGGAAAATGCATTATGCTTATAATTGAAGTTATCATTTCTAATACCACCATTAATGCTGATTGAATCTTAAATCTGTGTTGGGATCATTTATTTCAAGACACTATGTCTCTTAAAAATTCATGTCAAGTACACCCTATAAAGGTTAATCTATAGTCTTGAAGCTACTTCTTAGGCTTTGGCAACCTGGAGAAGGTCCGATTGTGAATCTATGCAAAAAATAAAAGCCTATTTTTTCATCGGTTGAAAGGGATGCCTTTTATGGGAGGAAGGTGATTGGAAATTTAGCTTAAGAGTTTTATTTATAAAAATAAGAGTTGCTAGATCTGTAAACAATATCATCCATTTTAAATTCATTTTTATTTTGTTAAATCAGAATTTTCATCTTAAGGCACTTTCTCTGCTCTTAGAAGGGAGAGTTCTTAGAATAAATACCCTTCTCCAACCAGTCTATTTCTTCATGTTCTCCTGATTTTTTCACCCCCTTTCCAAATAAATGGTGAACACCACTTTCTACCCAGTTGCTCTATTTGGAAACTTTTGGGGAGGGTCATCCTTTGTGTCTCCTTTTCCCTCCCTTAGCCATATCAGTTTTCAGGTGCTGTATCTTCTTATAGACAGCTACAGAAAATATGGAAAGCTTCTACATCCTTCTATTCTCCTTACCATTGCTTTAGTGCAAAGAACAGCTATGTAGCTATTTAACCAAACCATATGAGATTTGCATTTTTGTCAGACAAAAATACTCATTTATTGAGAATTCACTTAATTCATCCTAAATTATTTTCCTTTCTTTCCTTCACATTTATTTATTTCACACTGTAGTCCGGGAAATCTCCCCAAAACACAAATCTGATAATATTTCACCCTTCTTAACCCTCTCTAATGGTTTTCCATGGTCCCGAAGATAAGGTCCAAATTCCTTGCTGTGATCTACAAGGTCCTGCACGAGCCTGCCTCTAATGATTTTTTGCAACTTTCTACCTTTGCAATTTTGCTCATCTTATCTCTGGTCTTTTGTATAAATCATTCTTCTATATGGACTCTTCACTGCCTTTTTGCTTGGCTAAATCCAATTCATTTTGACATCTTAATGTAGACAATACTTTCTCTAATTCTCCAGGTCTGAGTTAGAAGCTCTCTTAGATGCTTCTATAGAATATTTAATTTAATTTCATGCTCATTTTTTGTCTCCATCACTCTATATGCTTCATGAGGGCAAGGGCCATGTCAATTGAACCATGGGCTTCTAGTGCATGGCAGGTGCTCAATAAACTCCTCCTGGGAAAGTTACTTAATCTATTAGGTTACCTCAGTTTCCACATGTCAAAGATGAGGATAATGTCATAGGGAGGTGGTGAGGACTACATGAGATAACACCTGTATCCTAAGACTTTTTGGCAGGCTCCTCTTAGTTTAGATTGCTGTATTTCCCCTCACCATCCACTGCCCTAGTATTGGTTTGTTTTCTTTTCTTTGGAAGGAAGCTTTATTTTCTCACTGGCAGAAGAGAGATTTGGTGCATGATGTAGGAAGGATAGAGGAGGATGGGAAGCGAAATGGAATCAATTTTCCAAATCCACATTTTCGCATTTCTGGGATTAGATTTAGGTGACTATAGAGAAAGAGGCAGAAGTGGTGGGACTCTCCAGGGATGCATTGTACCTAGGTGATTCAGTAGGCACACAGTTTGTAGGGACACCCTCAGCCGTCTGCAGGGGACTCAATATTTTGTTACTCTATGTGGATTGGGACCTTGAGTTTGCCAGGGTTAGGTTATAGGGATTTATTGTAAGGCTACAGCTGGCAGTTAGGAAGGCAGCATTTATCTCATGGGAATACAAAACTAGTAAACAAAATAGGCCAGTTTTTCAGAGACTGGATCTAGACTCAAGGATCTCTAAGGAACTCCTGATTTATGGATCTTCATTTGTGTGTTCTATTAATGGCACTCTAAGACATTCACAGGGTTTCTTTTTTGTTTGTGTTTGGTCTTTCCTATTCTCTTGCTGCTATCTTGTTTACCTCTCTACTCTGTATTTCCCTTTTTCTTTATGAAAGTTTTTACTTATTCAAAGTATCATTTAGAGGTGAAAGCAGCTCATCCTTTGACTTTGAAATTAATTTCTGATCCCGTGCTTCTGGACAGCTTTACTACATTTACTCATCTATTCATTCAAGTAATTAATTCAACAGATATTTATTGAGCATGTTCTACATTTTAGATACTCCTCTTGATACTAATAGTAATACCTAGACACTACATACATAATAGTGCCTACCCTCAAGATACTCACATTATAGCAACATTCAAACTCCTGCAATTACTACTGAAAATGGAAAAGAAACTGAGACCCTGCTGGAATTCTAGCAGTTACGAGCATGATATTATTTTGAAAGTGGTCAGCAAAGTAACAAATGAAGATATTGAGGTCTGTTTTCAGGGCTCCTTGAGGCAGCCTCATGCTTTCATTCTGCCCATTGACTGCTCACAGCCTTCTCTTTTGTGTTACCTCTAAGTACACTATACATTCCTTGTACCTTTGCTCCCATGCTGTTGTCATGCAGGACCATCCTGTGTCCCTAGGTCGTGCATAGTTTATCTGGGGAATTAACTTATGGGCTGGGGAGTACTCACGAATTAATACATATGTCCAGGTAATGTGTTTGCATTTCAACAAGGAGTTTCTGTCATCCTAACTAACCACCCTACAAAGCACCTCTATTGATAATTTCAAACTTTTTCCTCAGGCTAATGGAGAAAAATTCGGTAGACTGGAGGAATTTTATTTTCTTCCCAAATCTCACCACCTGTGTGGCCAATTGGGAAATACTCTCTTGAGACTCTGACTGAAAGAGAAATAAGTCAGAATCCTGTCTGTTTTTCTGCCAACTTTTGACTATGTCCTTCATCCTCTTTAAAAAGAAAATATTGTGAATCTAAAATATTGTGAGATTATTTCTAATTTATGCTCATTAAAAACTTAAGATATAGGTCTTTCTTGTGTTTGACATTATAAAGAAGCAAGGTTGGGTAAGACCTTTGAGTGAGACGAGAGCCATCATCAGTGAATAGCTGTTTAAGTACAGAGAGGCAATCCAATTATAGCGCTGCATTACTTATCATAGGGCTGTTACTGCCATTCCCGTTAGCATTGTTTTATCTTAAATATCAGTGCATTTATTGCCTTGGACCCCAAGATTCACCACTCTGGGAGTTATTGGTTGCTAAGAGGGCAGAGAGTGCTTTAGAAAGCAATAGAAGCCTTAAATCGCAGTGTTTCCCAGCTGTCATTCTCCTGTCATAGCCCTCTTTAAAAGGGTTTGGGGTTCTCCTTTCATTACATATGCATAACTTCCATTAGTGTTAATCACATGCTCCATTTTAGAGCTGTTTTGGCCCCTCCGGTTAAATGGGCGTTTAAGCAGTTTTTAATGCATTATATGTACTTATTTTTTAAACGAGTATTATATGCCCAATTGACTGGAATGAATACAAAGTCCATCAGGTGAATACAGATTTATAATTGTTTTTAAAGCATGTATTATTTACTCGACCAACCATGACAACCCTTTTGGAGTCATTCCAGCTGAGAGGGAAATACACATATACGTCAATACCAAATGAACCTCCATGAAATCTTTTAGAGATGTTCTCTCAGCTAAGCTTAAAGCTTATCTGGCTAATCATTTCCTTTCAATCTCTCTCTTTCACGAACAAATTCTCAAAATCTTGTTCACTATTTTTAGCTTGCATTGTCATGATCTGTGAACTAGATGAAAGCTACACATCTCCTTCAATTCGAATAAATTCAACAAATTCAGCAATATATATTGTGTATATGTGGCCCTGAAACTGAGAAACAAAAGATATGCCCAGTTCTTAAGGCAGATATAATTGACCTATATAAACAATAGAGTTTAATAAATGATTTTATATTATAAATTATCCAATCTGTCTAAAAATGACTAAAACTAGGCAGACTCAAAAGAGATTAAATATATCCCTCCTCTCATCTCAGTCACACAATTAAACTTTGCTCTTTTTTCATAAAATTAAGCATGTTAGGTATCTATTCTTTTTTCCCTGAGTTTGTAGGATTATCTCAAAATTGTTTTCCAAGCCTTTAATTTATTTTCTATAATTGTAGTATCCTTACTATCTACTATAATGATAGATTGGCTATACAACAGAATACTGGAATTTATTTTTTTTTAAACTTTTAAAGCTGATACATCATGCAAGTTTACGCAATGCATTCAGACCCTATGCCAAATGAAAAATAGCTACTCTTGGCTACAATGTAAACCACATCCTGTGGTTGGCAGAATTAAAATCCATATGAGCTTTGAGAAGAAAATATATTGCTTATTACCAGAAATGTGTAGCCCATAGAAATTCAATTTTTGACTAAATTAAATTTAAGAATTTTTAAATTCTTAAAATTTTAAACTACTTTAGGAAGACTCTGCCATTCTTTGTAGTTTCCAAGTGACTGCACACAAAAGACTGTATTCATTGAAGTAAACAAGGAGTAATCTCTTTCATAGTGTGCATATGTGAAGATTGTTCTTGTGTTGTGGCCTCTGTTAGCAGACACTGATGTTTGCAGCTCTCTCTGTTAGACCTGAAGTCATTTAAAGACTCTTGCTAGTACAGTCTTCCCATGTGGCAGGACTCTGAGCCCAGGTGTGCTGCTGGCTGCTACTGTTGTCCAGGGCTATCCTAGGAGATCATTTGTTTATGGTTCATAATGTTGGTGTTCAGAAAACAGTACCCCCAAATCAAGGCCTCAGAAGCAAACTCAGAAACAGAAGTTTTTCTCTAACCTTTTCCTGTCTTCCTGTCTCTCAGTCCCATTCTCCCCTGAGGTTAGCCATAGAAACTAGAAACCCTCTTCCCCAAGGCTGATCATAAAAGCCAGGACCCCCTTTCTCAAAAATCAGCCATTCTGTGTAAGAACTGGCTAAAAAAAAAAAAAAAAAAAAATCATCTGACCTTCCTTATTTGACTGTAGGTCATAAGACTCCCATACCAGAGAGGTTCCTGTCCTACACCCAGAAGGAAGGAATGATTGCTCAGAGAAACCAAGAAGAATCTAGACAGATGGGTCTTGCTGGGTTTGCTCATTCAATCTATGAGCATTAGATCATATCCTTTTAGTCCATCATATTTCTATACAGTTATTCATACTTTGTTGAACCTAAACATAAAAGTGGACAATTTCCCCTGTATCTTTGGGTCTTCATTATGAAGCTTCTCGTGTATATATGTTCAATAAATGTGTATGCCTTCTCTCTTACTAATCAATCTGCCTCCTGTCAGTGATTTCTCATTGACCTTTTAGGGGGCCAAGGGCCTTGCTCCCTACAATAAGAACATGCTCAGGTGTTCTTACAAGTCTGTCACCAAGGAAATCTTAGTTATGACAATGTGGTTCAGAAACTAGGTAGAGACAGGTGAAATGCAACCTCTTGATTTAAAACAAAAATATATACTTACCTTCATAGAATGTGTCCTTGGGGAATTATAATGAAGTAAGCTGAGTTTATAGAACAAAATACTCCATGTTGAAATTCTAAATAATGGATAAATTATCAGTCCAGCAACCATATTTACATCTGTATTACTGAGAGATCAATGCTGTTCCATGTCTGATAGCAAGGGCTGTATAACTTAATATTGTTATACGTTTCATAGCATTACTTTCTTTTGGGTTTTCCTGTTATTTAGCTCCCATATTCAGGTTTGTCCATCCTTCCTTTACTCCTTTGCTTTCTTTCCTTCCATTTTCTCCTGCAAATGCTGATTGCACTTTTGCTATATGTTTTTATCTAAATTAGATTCTAAATGAAATATGATTTAAGTCTTTAAAACCTTTATAGTTTAGGAAGGACTCTATATATACAGAAAAGACAATAAGGCAATGAGATAAGTGTGTAAGTATAGCGTTAACAAAAAAATGCCAGTAGGACAATGTTAGCTGGGATTCATTGGTGGCTTGAATTTTAAAAATTTTGTTTGATATGGGTATTTCTTTACGTGTTAACCTTTAACAGTGCAAGAGTCTTTCTTAAATTGAAGAAAGACATTTCCTTGGAAGAATCAAAATGATTCCATTAAAAATTATTGGAGAGTTCCTCAGTGCCTTTCTGAGTATCTTGGTTAAAGATATGCATTTTTTAAGAACATAAAACATGAAATAATAAGTTCCTTAAAATAAAGTATTATATATAAAAGTTATACCTTAAACTCAAGTTGGAAAGTATTGTCAGTATCATTGCAAAACCTAACCAGCCAAAAGTATAATTTACCAAAGAATAAAATAAAATTTTACATGATATTATAAAAGAAATTATAAAAATATTTGCACTGTAATTTACTCCCCATTTTATTAGAAAAAAAAAGCCTTTTAAATTGCTTATAAGTTACAGGGAACATCTCTAGTGAGAAGAATGCAATCATTTTTCTTAACCTCCCACACTGTAAGTGTATTTTTTTTTTTTTTTATTATTTTATAAACAACTGACTTCCATTTCTATGTTCTTGTTCCATAGCACCAATCCTTTGTGAATGAGCCAACATTCTTTTACACATTCAGGTCCCTGCAGCATAATCACGTAGATTAACTGACCTGGATCGTTAATTGTTACACTTGAAAAACTCTATAAACTTGATCAGAGAGGTGAGTAATAATGTGACATTGACCATGACATTTTCTTTTTTTGTTGTTTGTTTGCTTGCATTTTAAAATTGTTTTCTATTCCCTGGTTATTTTCCACCTGAAAAGCAATGTTACTGAATTTTTTTTTTTTTTTTAGATATAAACTACTTTCACATTTAGTAATTCCTCAAAATGCTCAAGCATTTCATTAGTTGGAGTAAACCCTAGGTTTTACTGAACTCTTACATTATTAGTAAGGCAACACAGTGACAGCTTCTTCCAGATGCCTTCTATGCTGCCATGAAAGTGAAAATGGTTAAGTAAATAAAAAACATCAACATCAAAGCAGTGCTGTAACTAACTGCATTTCAGAAAAAGAATTTAGACGAAACTGTGATTTTTAAAAATGTCTGTTGATATTAATACTTTGAGTTTCTCTTTCCTCTGTTAAGCAGATGGTGGCTTCAATGAGAGCTTTGCAGACAACAGAACGGAACAAAACAAATAAGATCTAGCCAACCAAAAATATACCTTACAAAAGAACATAAGGAAACTTTACATGATATAGGATTATAAAAACATTTCCACCTTATTTTCTTCCTACTTTCTTTTTTTTTTTTTTTTAAAAAACCCCAGATATCATACACATATTTTTCTATCTTTTTTGGAGTGTATATATCTTACATAACCTTTCTCTGCTCTGAAACATTTCTAAGTGTTTATTTGTTAAAATATTCAAAACCTACCCAGCTAATTCATACCAAAAGAAATCAGTTTGGTATGGCAGACATATCCTGAAAAAAAGTCATTTCTTTGCGAGATCAGAAAATACATTCAGGCTTTCAGAAAGCAGGAATAGCAAATGCATTTTAAGGAGTTGAAGGATTCTCCCTCTGTCTCTCTCAGAACCCCCTGAAATCGACACTGCAGCTCAGCTGATTTCATGTTAGAAAGCTGTCCTAAATACACGCTGACAGAGGGACCCTGGGAAGGGAGGCAGAGCTGTCTGCTCTCTCACACATGCCACCACACACACCCTCAGTCTCCGCATTGTTGAAGACGACTGTGCAAGGAGTCCTTAAGCTTATTCTTAAAATACAATCTGGTTAGATGAATGCACACTTATGTGCCTATATACTTGTTTGTTTTGAGGCCGAAAGCAATTTTACCTGATATTTAGTTTCACATGTATTGGAAAATACAGAATCCTTATCTGTATCTTTACTGATTAAATAAACATTCTGGTGAATTTTAGGATTAATCTAGGCCAAACAAACAAACAAAAAAAAACATTAAAAAGGAAGTAGATGTGCTTTAACTTAGTGGGGTTGTTCAGGCAGGTGCTTTCTTAATTTTCTTGCATGGTACAATGAAGTGCTGAGAAGAATCTACAGTGATATAAAGAAATAGAATTCCTATATATCTTTATTGAATGTGACACAATATAATCAAAGAATGCACATAATTAAGTGCTATAGCTCGAAGCATCTTTGAAGCAGGAATTCTGCTGATTTTTTTATTTTATGTGATTGTTTACAGATTACTTCTCTATTTGCTCCTAAAGAATATACTTAAACACTCAATCAATGAATAACCTACAGCAGTTTGTTGTAGATTCAATAATGGGGAATGGTGCATTGTACCAGGATAGTCAGATATACCCATAGGGAGTGTCAGTGGTCAAAATGCTTCCATTGCCAGAAGGTAGTCTGAAAATGGTCTGGAAATTCAATACAGCATTGACCCTACATTGTATACATGATCCACAGTCAGTTTCTCAAGTGTACTTGAAGTTTTAAAAAGAGCCATTAAAAAAAAGAGCCAGGAATTTTTAAAAAATCTATTTTAAATGAGGTTTTTTTTGGTGAAATAATTTTAAATGCATTAGTTCAAATGAGCCAAATAGAAAAATTTAATCATTTGTATTTTAGGTTAAATGTATCTAAGATTATTTTATTTTACTTTAAAAATAAATTCATAAAATATTTTAAAGTTTTAAAATAATTAGAAACATTTTAAAGTTACTTACTAATATTTCCATTTGTGTTAGAGTATAGTTAGATGCTTATCTATGTCACTTGTCTAAAATTTCTTGGTTATCAAACTATAGTCACATATAAATACACATCTTGTGATGTCTGTATGATTTCTATTGCATTGTTTTCTTCTTTATTTTATCAGTGGATTAAGAACAAGGTAAGTGGTAAGATTTCTAATTAAACAGATTAGAGCCATTTACCAAATGTCACACAAATGTGTTTGCTTTTTCTTACATTCTGAGAATTGTCAGTATATTTTTGTAAGAACACATATCAATTTTATATTTTCTAATTATTAGGTGCTTTCATTTGTGTAGTTATTCAAAATTGCCTTAAGATGACGACTTTGTCTGAAGTTGTAGTAACATTAGAAATGAGAATTGCTACTAATAGAAAAAAAACCCATACATTGGAATATACTTAACTTGGGAATATAAAAATTTCTTGTCATCCTTATACACTTACTGAGTTCCTTTGCAGAGCTTTAATAAATTATGTACATTGAAATATCACACCAGGTAAATCTTAGCACCTATTTTGTAAATGTTGGGTTTCTCATTTTCAAAGTTATAACGATAGCTACATTTACATTTTAAGAACTGAAAATGTACTTAAATGCATTGTAGTAAATACATATAAGTATATAATATCTATGTATACACAATATGTATAAAGATACTGTCAGTGTTTCATGTGGATGATAGTAAATGAATAAATGAGACATAAATTCCATACACTTTAGAAGATGGTACTAAAATCTTAGTTTGGCATTTATGGTTATTTGGTCAAATGACATGGACAAACCATGGAATCATCCATAATGTTGCTGAGAATAAAATTTTCTGATAAGCTTTAGACAGTATCCTGTTGATTTTTGTCATGGATTTTTTTATACATTAGATTTCAACAGTGCTTGTTGATGATAATAATTTGAATATTAATTTTGTCCACATTGGTTGACAGGTTTATCTTTTTTCAGCAATAAGCTATTTCTTTGGGAGGTTGCATTAAATCTTACAGCTTAATAATTAATAGAATAGTTCATTAAGGACTTTTCACAAAATCTGCATAAGGAAAGTGCTGTTTATCTAGTTACAAATGGAGAAATGGTGGTATAATATGAGTTAACTAATCTATACGCTGAAATAAGGGTTAATTTTAATAATTCATTGGTGTTTCTATTTGACTTTCTTCTATTTTTAAGATAAAGACTATACTATTCTCTCAAATGATTTAGCTGATCTTAATCTGCTTGTGAAAGATATAGAAGTTTGTGGTAAAAATGTTAATGCTAACATATTATGAAGATGTCTGTATGCAACATATGCAAAGTGCCTGGATTGGGCTAGGCACATAGATGTATAATAAATGCTCTCTCTCTCTGTTCTGCATTCTATATGCATCACAAGAATTCTCATGTTTTGTGCCTTTTTATGAGAGAAGACTACATATTCTAATTTGGGCAAACCAGCTGGGAAATTATAGTATACCTTGAAAATAACACAGGCTACTGAAAACAATTTGCATAAGGACTGAGCTGAAGGGGGTTTTAGGACTAAAAGTACCAAAAAATTTCAATTCTACATTGTCTCATAATCATAACCTGATGATAATTGTCCTGCAGGTGATTTTCCAGGCTCCAAGAGGACAAGGCTGTGAATTTGTCCTGTTCATAGTTGTTTATCCAGCCCCAAGCACACAATAGGTGCCCAGTAAATATCGGTTGGAAAAAATGCTCCAATTTTTCTTTTATTTTTATCTTTATAAAGACATGTAAACTAAGTAAAAATTAATTTTAATAATCTTGTGATATTTTTAATATAATCAAAACATTCTATTTCAATACTGACTAAATTATCCAATTACTATTTTTTCTAAGAAAAAGAGTGCCATTATGATTGTGATTCAGGCCCCTTACACTGAGGAATGCCTAATCTGTGTTTCTTCTTTCATACTGGCCCCTGCTGAGAGGTATGATACCTAGCACAATATTCCTACCTCAGCTGTAGAACCTATAGGAGTTTAATGATCTTAATTTATGGATCTTCATTTTTTAAGTAATTCTTTTTTTTAAACAAAGACCTTTACCATTGATGTGTGTGTGTGTGTGCCCTCTGGGAGCACTTTTCACATATCTAGAAATGAATATATGCTTGACTTTCCCTGTTGCAAATAATTACTAAGAAGAGACAAAAAGAAAATTACCTTTCTGTCTTTTTTTTCCCCTTTCCTGAAATCTAAAAGCATTTTGTTTTCTAGAGCTCTATAAAAGTTCAGCGCATAAAAGGTTAGGAGCCTGACTTTTTTCTGTCGTGTATATCTTTGAAAAATTGGTTTATAAAGAGTCATACATCATGTAGCCAGACATATGGGAATAGTTAAAGATTAAGGTAAATAGACAAATTGAACTGCTTTAAATCATTTTCCTGGTTTCAGTTTTATGAAAGAGCTTATGAACAAAAGCTGACATTAAGCAATCACAATAGGCTCTTCTATATGTTTTAGACAGTGGTAAAGACTTTAGTGTCAGAGAGTGTTGCATCACCAATAGTTATATCAATTTGATTGGTGTCTAGATTTCAAAAATGTTACCTTGTCAAACCATAACCTTTTCCAAGTCTTTCATTTGTCATTGTTTTGTGGATTATATCATTTATTTTACATTACCTGTATCAGAAAGCATGGATCATGGATTATAAGATTTTTTTTATTATATATTGGTTGTTTTTGTTTTTTAAATAAAATTAATACTGTAGGCATTTGTGTTCAAAAGGGACTAATCAAATATTTTGGAAGGAAGTTTGATTTCATGTAACAAACATTACTGTAACTTCACCTAAAGAGACCTTTGGTTCCTTTTTGCTTAAAAAAAAAAGCTATTTCAGAACCATTAGGAGAACATTTTAAATAAATCGAGTAAATATACTGAACTTTTCATGGTGTCTAATACACTAAATGTCCTGTGGGGAGAAGCTGGCTCCTGGACTTTAAGTTAAGTCCTAGGAATTTGCCCAATGGCATGGTGACAAGCCCCTACTCTTATGAAAATTGCTATGGGATCTTTAATGTCCACACAGGAGAGGAAGGGTTTGAGATTTCGTGGTCTCATTTGAAAGACCCCTACATAGTAAACTGCATGGAACTCAATTTATCTACCTCAGAAAGGAGAGAAGGCTTTGTAGCCCCTGTACCTATAAATCTAAGAAATTCTGTGAATATATGCCTTCATATTCATGCAGCACCGATCCCCTTCTTAAAAATAATAAAAATAACAAGGTCTATGATCATCAGGTTGATATAGATAAAAATCCATTAACTTTTCATCATTATCACAGCTCTGGTATCAAAGTATAGACATTCGTGGGGCTAACTCACCTCCTCCCGGTAGCCGTGCAGAGGTAGACGAAGATCTTTTACATACTTCTTTGTTAGTTCGCCTTTTATAGTGTATGTGCTTGATTTAGGAAGAGCTGATGCTAAAAGGTAATTTAAGAAGACTATAAATATTTGCACAGATATGTGAGCCCAGCTTATGAGACAGACAGCTAACAGGGTTTCCCATACTCTGAATAATGTGAGTGATAAAAAAAAAAGAATAACTTCTAGAAATTGTTGACCAACTTTATTACAGAACTTGATCTGATTCTATGTGAGATAACACATATGTTAATGCCCAGCCTGGAGTCTGCTATGTATGAGGCATTGCATAAATGTTTGCTTTTTTCTTTTAAAATATTCTAATTGTCACTAGAAAGATATATGGGAAATAACCTAGTGAAGTTTGCTGAAACACCTCAGAATGTAAATGTATAAACTATTTCTCCATAAAAAATTTGGGTATTACAAAAGCAAAACACCAGCAAGCATTTTTGATAAAATTATAGCATTTTGGTAGATTGGAAGTCTCTCTGGGATTGTGTGCCTCTAGCAATTTTGTCCTCAGTCTTTCCTTATCATGTGTCCAAGCACAAAGCTGTTTGGTTTGACAGTTTTGATTCACTTAAAGGCTGATATTTTTATTTGTTTTTTTAGGTCAGGTTACCTAAGTGGCATATTTATATGAATACAACTTATGATTGCATAAAACATTAGTATAAATTCACGATTTCTAATTCCTTCACTACGCAATTAGGACATGAACACAGAAGGATATAGCCATTATTTTAAACTGAATACACATCTTCCTTGTATCTGCTATGTCTGACCATGAAATTCTATTTCAAAAGATAAATCAATAGTGGTTTACAGTTGTCTTTTCATTTTTCAAGCAGCCCCATTTTAATCCAATGTACCCAACACTATGATGGCATTTATTTGTGAAGTGAGTTAACACTAAGGGAAAACAAAAGTGATTATTTAATTATTTTATGGGCTTCTTTATTATCACATTTACAATTGATTATTTATTAAAATAAGTTAGATTCACTAAAAAATTTAGATTCAGAGATAAAGTTTTTTTCTTCCCACTGTTACTGGAAACAATGTAAATTCAGTATTTCATTGTACATGATGGCATTGAGCATGAAAAAACCTCTTTAAGGTGTTTTAGTTAAGGTTTTATCAGTTATCCTAGCAATTTAAATAATTAGCACATATCCTGAAATATCCATAAAATTTGACAATGTATCACTGAAGTAATACTTTAATGAAGTTAATGCACTATTATAACTTAAAAAAATCTTAGATCATTTTACGTTTCTTCAGTATGCTTGATCACAGAATAATATTAAAACATTTTTAAGTTTAAGAGCACATTTAGGTCACTTGTGATGATAGATATACTTTTTAAAGTTTCTTAATATTGGCCTATAAAGCAAGTGTCAATGGGCTTGAATTGCGTGCAAATGACTTCTGCTTTCCACAGGTGCTTCAAAGTTGTGGCCACTAGAGGGTGCTCTTGGAACTGATACTAACAATGAAACCACTAAACTTGTTCTTTAAATCAATACCATCAGGATCCAAAAATGTTTCGAGTAAAATACTATATCGTGATTAGTTTTTAACACCGGGCTCTGTGACTGTCATCAGCACAACTTGCAAAACAAAACAAATCACAAAAACAGTAATTAAAGCAGAGAGCTCCATAACTTGACAACTATTTGTTGTTGAAACCAAGATTCTACTCCTCTCCTACCTTTTTTAGGTATTTTCCCATTCTTTCTTCAGGATGTATACATTTTTATAAATGACAAGGAAAACGGGTATGTCAGGCAATTAACATTTTCTTTGGAATTTAAACATGCGTAGTCACAAAAGATTGTTTCTAAAAGGAAATGTGTCAAGAGGCTACAGGTCCAACTTTTCTCCTGGTGTTTGTGAGACATTGTGGACATTCACAGACGTTTGCACATGGAGATGCACCATCCTCATAAATATTGTTTTACATGAAAATTGTAGAATCATCTCCCCCCACCCTGTGGTTATCTACAAAGGCGTTATTGGTAGTTGCCTTTCTTAGACCTTCCCTGCAGGCATGGTCAGACTCAAGCAGGCAGCTATTTTCCTTTAATTTTCCACAGCAAGCCAGTAATGCTTATGATTATTGTGAAGTCAGGAAAAGTTTAGTTTCATCAAGTGACATGTAGTGATACAATTAGTTACTTAAGCACTTCTCATAAAATGTTCCGCCATGGAACCTAGTTTGTCAGATGCAGCTAAATATTAGCATCTCATATTAAACACAAGAGTAAAGCAGCCTCATGGAAAGCCCAGCTGACAGCTCTCAACATGAGCTGAATGATCATTCTCAATTGTAATCGATTCTGTAAGTACTGAACACAAACCCCCAGGCAATTGAAGAAAATAGGATGATGAAGGACTGCAAACTAATATGTTACACATCTTCATTGATTAGACATTGATTAACCATTATTTTCCTGAATGACAAACAGCTAGTGGTAAAGTAACTGAGGCTTGTGATTTATTTACATCTTAGACAGAGATGACTTCTTTATTCAGCTGATTGTGAGCTAATGCGAAACCAGGGGACAGCGATAGCTTGAGAATTCAGGCTGCTGTTTTCTTTTTAAAAAAAAAAAAAAAAAAGAATCCTCTCTGGCAGTCTTCCTAGATTTCTTGCATGTTTTTATTAGAAACAAATTTAACTAGATTTAAAAATGATCAGCCAAATTCCAAGATACAGAACATGTACCTGTGATATAACTACATTTAAAGGGAAGATCATTTTATAGACTTGGTATTTACAAGCATATTGATCAGTGTTTATTGAATTTTTAATTTAATTCTCTCTTCTCTTCAGTGCCTTATTGGCAATTATACACAATTTTAGAATGAGCCAAATAAGAGTTTGTAAGTGTCTGTTACCTATTTTTCTTCTGTGAAGCGTGTTACTTTAGAACTCTGTGAATCTATTGAAATATGATACATGTAAGAAGAGAACTATTTTACAATTTAAATAATTTTTGGTTCACATAAAACAGATATTGTAGATAATCTTGGATTCATGTAGCAAAATATTATAGCAGTGTAAAAAAATTTCTTAAATCTATTTCAACAGATCCCAAACAATACGCCCAATGGAAAAATTTGCTCTTGAATTTTCAGGTGATCTTTTTCTATTATCGTGAAAAGAGAGAAAGATATTCAATGAAATGAACTGAGTTAGTTAAAGTTAAAACCAAATTATAATGAAACTAGTATTTTATTTTTTTGCTTTCTAGAGTCTGTGCATTTTGAAGGTTTGTGGAAAATGTTATTTATAAGCAGAAATAATTAGGATGTTCTGGCATTCTTCATCATAATGGTTATGATAAAGACTTTTGATGTTCAAGAAAGCATAATTTGCTTCTCCATTGGAATTTGATTGTAAATTAGCACTAATTAATGTTCACTTAAGTGTTACAGATGTGTGATATATCTAGTTAGTTACCAAAGGGGTAACTGTAGAAAATTTGATCTGTGAAAGTATATGAATTTAACGTAATGATTAGAATGTTATTTTAAAAAATAAGAGAAAGTCATTACCATTTCCAGTGTTACAAGACAATGTTAGCATTTACATAACTCAGGAAGGAATAAATTAGTAAACCATATCATTTAAATTAATATAGAGATGCATTCAATACCACCCGTATTAGTTATTGAATTATTAGACATGTAATTGTGAAATTTCACTGTCCTTAGCACTTTAATGTAATTCTAACTCTAGGTTAATAAATCAAATCTGTTCTTTATAGACATTGCTAGCTTTATCGTAATAAGTATATGAATAAGCCTTTCCCCAAGCAACTTTTGTTAGTCTCATCGAAGACACTGGGCCTTTGTGTACACATACATTACCCCAACCCTTTTAGCTAAAGATTTCTTGTATAGTTTTAGGATTTTAATAATGAGATAGAGAGAAAAATATTAATATGTGAAGGCCATTTCCATATTTTTAATTTTGACAGTTGGAAAGCTAGTTCATTTGTAAAAGAAATCTAGCTATGCTTTAAGGCAAAGAGACTTGTTAAGTTTTAAAAGAGAAAGCATATCTAGTTAGGAAAACATGTGGTGCTCCGATTTTTACAAAGGAAACTAAGTATAAGGTTGACTTACCTGGTTGCCCTTATTTTAAAGTAGATCAGTGGACCCATGCTAATTATAAATCACCTCCTTAGTTTTATTTTTGAGGGCTGATCTAAGTTCCCCCTAGCTTTGCAAGACGCTCAGAACTTAGGAAAGGGAGAGTGGTGATTGGCTAGTGGAGCATGAAGAAATAACAAATGAAAAACCATCCAACAGCCATATCCCAGAGGGAGCTTGGAACCCCATAAAGAAGTCTAATAGTGTGTGCTGTTTCCTTGTCCATCTGTGGGCAGGTGAGAGCACCACGGCAGGGGTCTGTGTGAAAATGTAAAAATCAGAAACCTGGAATTTTATAGACACAATGACGATGTGATATTTGCACAGCATCTCCCTTTTGGGGATATAAAAGGCACCTCCTTTGGTGTTAGCTGTCTTTTCTTTGGCGTGCATGCGTGTGTGTGGTGTGTGTGCGCGCACACACACCCCATGTGCTTACGTGGAGCTGGGTATGCTCCAGTTTCTTCAAGCATATTTAATATCTTTAAATTTTTAAATGAAAATGTAGCTGTCAATTTTAAACTAATTTGGATGGACAGCAATAAAATGCAAACCTCACTTCAAATTAGAATTTTCAGTGAGGATTTCTAATGGAAAGTAATTGCTGACAATAGGAAATGACAAATTACTAATTACTTAGTTCAATTAGACTTTTGTGCCTTTGGTCCTAAGTGGCAAGCATACAGCAAATCTTGCACTTTTATAACAATTAATGACACTAAAACTATTTAAACTGCCAACAGATGTGAGTAAGAAGACATGAATTGAAACTTACTTAATTTACATACTATCCCTATTTTATATCAAGTAAATGGTGTTTAATTTTTATGCTACAATTAAATATTACTGGTACAGTGCAATTTTCACAGAACTTCATAGGGCAAAATATCACTGCTCAGAAGCTTGTCAGTGTTAATGCTCTCTTTTCTCTTATCACAGCAGTATTTCTCTTTAAAAGATTCTTAGAGTATGAATTTCTATGTATACTGTATTCATGGTTATGCTTCAGTGTTAACTATATATAGCACCACCACTGGTTTTGCTTTTTTCTCCTATTTTTGTCTATTCTATTCATCTATAATTTGCTAATGATCTATTTAAAATTCACATATTTTTTACTTTCCTTCTTTCCCATAAGACTAATTCAGTTATGGTTTTGTGAAAGGTTTTGCTTAGAAGTTCAGTTCCATTAACCATCCTTGTACTGTTAACTTATGTCTGTAACTTACCGAGAACTTAATTTGCTATTCCCGGTGCTATCATTTTTGGTAATTTTGAATTTGAAAATATAGAATTTTTTTAATGTTTACAGAATCTCTGCAGGTTAGCAGCTCCATAGACTACTGCAGATGCATGTAGCATTAAAAAAGAAAGGCAAGGGATCCCATTATGTTTGTACTGACCAATTTCCCTATTAAGACTTTAAATATGTTTATTCTGTCTTCAAAGCATGTAAAAAAAAAAGTATTTACCTGTGAAATGAAAATGAAAATGCTGATTAGTACTCAGGCAAATTCACCTGGCATCTTGTGCCTATAGAATAAGGCGAAGCTTTTAGGCAACTAAACCAGCCATAAAAATAAACATAAAAAGATGTTATAGAAAAACAATACACATAACAAGACTGGTACAATGAAACATTTTGAAACCATTGCATATTTAAGCAAAGAAGTGATTCACATGTAGAAACTCAAACTGGCTGTTATATTACAGAATCCTCCTCTGGGAATTTCTTCAGCCCATGAGATTCTCTAAATGTCATTAAGAGTTAAGGCTCCAGATACTTAATCACCTTTCCCAGTGTTCTGGATAAGACTGCAAATATCCCATCCACATTAAATGTATTTTTCTTACACTTATCACCTACAGTTTAAGACGACATGTATTCTGGGTCATATCACTATTGAGAGTTAATTGTAATTGGGTGATCAGAAGCTTTTTTGTTCCAATTCCCCTGTAAACGAGAGGAAAAAAAAAATGAATATGTTTTGTTTTATCATCTAGATGCAAACTTGGGGGCAAATTGGAGGGCCCTAAAACTTGAGAACAAACAGATTACAACAAATGCTTTCTCTAGGGCTTTTGCTTGATTTTTTGCAGGGTTTTTCAAGACTCATGCAATTAAGCTATAATTTAGAATCAACATGGTAAACTAGATCCTAATAACCAAGGGTACTTTTTGGACAAACCTCTGTTGTTTCACCACAGCTGTAGTTTTCTTTTCTCACGAGCCCTGTGAACTTTAAGGGCTAGAAATATAACAGAGAGCATACTAGATAATAGAGGAAAAAGGAAAAGCTTAGGCAGGGGGTAGGAGGCCTGGGCAGGGACAGAGGAAAGAAAGACTTTCACAAATCACAAGAAAAATGGCACTGGCATTGTGCCTAAAAAAAGATAACGTGGAAAAGAGGCAATAGCAGCGATAGACTTAGCAAGTATATTTAGAGCAAGAATGATAGGAAGAAAGAAGTGGCCTAATTAGAAGAGAGGGAAAGGGAGAAGGAGGGCGAGGGAGAGGGACTGGGAGAGGGAGCAAGTGCAAAGGAAGTGTCAGAAAAAACCAGAAAGAAAAGAACCCATGGAAATTAGCAAAACATGTAAGAAGCTAAGGATATATCCTCACTTGCACCACAATGCATCATGAGAATAGAATGTTTTGGTGGATTTAAACACCCAAGGACTAAGTCATGTCTTTCCTACTTTCCTTAACCATTAGTGAGACACAAACAACATAAAAATATCACTTTGGTAATCTAGATTCCTTTTCTGTAGTTATCCGAGGAATTGAAAGGTATATACATTATGTTTTATGAATTATATGACATTGTCATATGCCTACTTCCATATACTTTGTATTGTGCACATGGTTTACACATGCTCTGTGGTCAGTGAAAATTTTGAGAAGGTTTATCAGCTCAAAGAATTTTGAATACAATTACTTTTTAAATAGGCAAGCATGTTGAATTTCTCACAAGGTTTTGAGAGACTCATGTATGTTTTCTAAACTTGATATTTTAACATTATACATAAGTATTTAAATATTATATATGAATATTTTGTATATATCACATACATACACATAAGCTTACAAGAAGGACACCTTCCTATGTTGCATTTTCCATATGAAGACCTTACTTACGCGATCATGCTCTCTAGTTTGTTAATTATATTTCAGCTTAGCAATATGAGAGCTTGATTCTGGTCATGTATAGAATTGTTCTAAACAGGCACACACAAGTGTTGGAAGATCGTTGTCAGCCATTTCCTTCCTGCCTCTCTCTCTTTTTTCTTCCCTCCCTCTCTTGTGGATGTGCAGGGCCTCTAAAATATGTAACACAGGCCTATGGATTGGATATTATTCTGAATATGAAGCTGTAACTTCATAGCATGGATGGATCATGGCAAGATTTCTTTGAAATAATCTTTGGAGGTGCTCTAGAATATTTGGCAATTTGTATCATTAAAGCGGATCTAGCCATGTAGATACGGACAAGCAGTGGGTCTGTTGTAGAGCTGGCTCCTTCAAGGTCAGGATGTGAAGCCTTTGTTTGGTTGGTTTAGTATCGTGCTGACAATTTCTGCAATATGCTCCAACCTGACTTGTCCCATGAATAGTTGATTTCATTTACGAAAGAGATTAAATGTTTATGGCAACTATTGAGCATCTTAGTAGAAAGTTATCTGACGGCCGGGCGCTGTGGCTCACGCCTGTAATCCTAGCTCTTGGGAGGCCGAGGTGGGTGGATTGCTCAAGGTCAGGAGTTCAAAACCAGCCTGAGCAAGAGCGAGACCCCGTCTCTACTATAAATAGAAAGAAATTAATTGGCCAACTGATATATATATAAAAAAAATTAGCCGGGCATGGTGGCACATGCCTGTAGTCCCAGCTACCCGGGAGGCTGAGGCAGAAGGATCACTCGAGCCCAGGAGTTTGAGGTTGCTGTGAGCTAGGCTGACGCCACGGCACTCACTCTAGCCTGGACAACAAAGCGAGACTCTGTCTCAAAAAAAAAAAAAAAAAAAAAAAAAAAAAGAAAGAAAGTTATCTGACATGAGAAAACCTTTTGATGTACATTCACTTCTTTCTTCATCTGTCTCTCAGAGACCAAGAGCTAACTAACATAGCAAAGATTAAGATGTCTAACAATAGGTTAGCATTTTTGTTTTCTTGGAAATCGCTATGTGCTTTCTAAAGACTTTTCTTTTTCCCTCAAAACAAAGTAGGGAAAGCTAAGGAACATCGTGTGTGTCCTTGACAGTTTACAAATTTCACTGATTATGAGAATTATATGTATATATTATATATAAAATGTACATTGTTATCTTGTAGTAAAACATGTTTTCTAGTTCACTTTCACATATCTTTACAAAATTATTCAGGCTAAGTCAAATTTCCCATATTAATTTCCTCAAATAATTGTCTATATACCCTGGGAGATTTTGATTTACTGAATAATAATATATATAGATATCAGTTTCAAAATCTTTATTTTCACTATCACCATCTTTATTTCTACTGACATTAACAAAGAAAATATATTATCAGTGTGATGCAAGTGTCTTAGTAGATAAATGTGTGGTTTTATCACAAACATAGCCAGTGGAATTTGAAATCATAAAACATGTACTTTTAAGGAACATTTTCACAGTTTCTGCAGGTTTCTGGACTTCAAAAGTGGCTCCTCAGAGAATACTTATTGTGCTGGCAACTTATAGTTATGGCACATTTTTGTGCATTTCTTGCTAACAGTGACTGATGCACAGAAAGTAATTTGATCTATTTTATATTAAAAGAAACAAGTAATTGTACTTTTGCTTAATAAAATGGCCAAAAAATTTAGCTAATAAACTAACGGTGCTTTCT
Source organism: Microcebus murinus (assembly GCF_040939455.1). NCBI lineage: Eukaryota > Metazoa > Chordata > Mammalia > Primates > Cheirogaleidae > Microcebus > Microcebus murinus. Next base: position 44,009,216 of record NC_134111.1, on the reverse strand, counting down.
GGAATTTGAATGATTCTAGATTATATCAAAATCCTTTAAAATCAGAGGAGGACAGGTCTCTTGACAGATGGAAATCCATATATAACGTTATCTTTCTGGAGATGAAGTGCAATGAGGAAGATTGAAAGAAAAATAAATTATTGTGGCACTGTAATTCACATACTGAACATTCATTTTAAGAGTATAGTCTGGCTTTTTGGATAAGAAATAAATTTAAAAATTACAATTTCAAAAACCTGAAGTATATTTTTTTTGCTTGATTTAAGAAAAAATAAAATTCAGCTTTTTTGTCTTAAATAAATTGAGGATAATTCTAAAAATATTATCTGTCCATCTAAGAGACTTGAGGAGGAATTTATGTGAGGGTTGTCCAGAAAATATCCAGCAGTCATGTAACTGTTCTCGCTATATTAACAGTGGTTGGATACTTTCTAGACAGCCTATATATATATATATATATATATATATATATATATATATATATATAAATGGTATGTTATAAATGATATATAAAGAGATTTATTATAAGAAGTTGGCTTACAGAATTATGAAGGCTAAGATCTCCAGGATCTGCAGTTGTCACCCTAGAGATTCAGGAGAGCTAATGGCATAGTTCTAGTTCAAAGGCAGGAGAAGACCGATGTCTCAGCTCAAAGGCAGAGAGAGAGAATTCTTTCTTAATCAGCCTTTTATTCTCTTCATCCACAGGCATTCAATGGACTGAATAAGGTTTACCTACATTGCGGAGGGCAATCTGCTTTTTTTCTACGGTCTGCAGGTTCAAATGTTAATCTTCTCCAGAAACATCCTCACAGATACACCGAGAAATAATGTTTGACCAAATATCTGGACACCCTGTGGCCTGGTCAAGTTGACACATAAAATTAACCATCACAAGAAAATGACCATACTCTAGTATGGTCATTTTACACTCTACTGTAATTTCTATGAGTTAAAAATTGTCCTTTGTCTCCTAGACATCGGCCTAGGCAAAGAGTTTATGAAGAAATCCCCAAAGGCAATCAAAGCAGCAACAAAAATAAATAAATGGGACATGATGAAACTACAAAGCTTCTGCACAGCCAAAGAAACAGTCATGAAAGTAAACAGACAACCTACAGAATGGGAGAAAATTTTTGCATCCTATGTATCCGATAAAGGACTGATAACTAGAATATACTTAGAACTCACGAAAATCAGCAAGAAAAAATCAAATAACCCTATTAAAAAGTGGGCAAAGGACATGAACAGAAACTTTTCTAAAGAAGACAGAAGAATGGCCAACAAACATATGAAAAAATGCTCACCATCCCTAATCATCAGGGAAATGCAAATCAAAACTACAATGAGATATCACTTAACTCCAGTGAGAATGGTCTTTATCAAAAAGTCTCCAAATAACAAATGCTGGCGTGGTTGTGGAGAGAGAGGAACACTCCTACACTGCTGGTGGAACTGCAAACTAGTTCAACCTCTGTGGAAAGCAATATGGAGATACCTTAAAGCGATACAAGTGAATATACCATTTGATCCAGCAATCCCATTGCTGGGCATCTACCCAAATGATCCAGTGACACTCTACAAAAAAGACACCTGCACTCGAATGTTTATAGCAGCACAATTCATAATTGCAAGGCTGTGGAAACAGCCCAAGTGCCCATCAATCCAAGAATGGATTAATAAAATGTGGTATATGTATACCATGGAGTACTATTCAGCTCTAAGAAACAACGGTGATATAGCACATCTTATATTTTCCTGGTTAGAGCTGGAACCCATACTACTAAGTGAAGTATCCCAAGAATGGAAAAACAAGCACCAGATATATTCTCCAGCAAACTGGTATTAACTGAGTAGCACCTAAGTGGGCACACAGGTGCTACAGTAATAGGGTATTGGGGAGGGGGGAGGGGGGAGGGGGGCGGGTATATACATACATAATGAGTGAGATGTGCACCATCTGGGGGATGGTCATGATGGAGACTCAGACTTTTGGGGGGAGGGGGGGAAATGGGCATTTATTGAAACCTTAAAATCTGTACTCCCATAATATGCCAAAATAAAAAAAAAAATAAAAAAAAAATTAAAAAAAAAAAATTGTCCTTTGTGTATAACCCAAGACTCTCATGGCTTTTGGTATTATCCATGAAACCGTGGTAAACTAACTTTTTAGGTTGAAAGTTGAGTAAAATCTCAGCCCCTTCATAATTCATTATAGGTCACAGCTAGGAACCTGGGCCATTCTCCAAGTTACGAGAAGGAGAGGTAGGGTTTATGGGCATAGATGCAGGTGGTTGGCTGCTACAGGTTCAATCACAGTGCTTGGACGTCAGGTCATTAGAACATTGTGAGAATGGAAGAGATAGTGTTGATGTTTTGAAAAGACACAAATATGTGAAACAATTGTTTAGGAGAGTGAGGGTCTGAATAGACCAGGGAAATATAATCCTTGGTGGTATTAAGGATTACTTGTTCATGAATTTAAAGCGATACTAGATAGCATGCTTGTGACTAGTTTAGTTGCAGTCATGTTTAGATTCAAGCATAGATTTAGATGTGGAGGGTAGAAGTTTAATAAAGAATGCCAAAGAGAGGCAAGGGAGCTGAAAGCTTATGGAAAAGAATGACTGTAATGATTGAACCATGGAATTTAAACTGGCTAAAGAGAGTATTGAAGGCATCAGGGGGCAGGGGGCAGTGAAGCGTGGGAGGATCGATTGATTGTAAGACTCATTCTCAGAGTGATCAAAGGATTTTGAACTTGTGGTACTAAAAGAAGAGAGCTGGAAAGATTGTTCTGGTTATCTATCATACTAGCTACTCTTGTAAGAGTGTGTCATCTAAATTCTACTATTTTATTCACATCTTGATTTTTTCTAAGTATTTTACTCAAGTCAAAATAGTAGTATTTACTCCATACTCAGAGGGACATTATTTATTAATAAAAGAAAAATGAAGTCCAGTGTGTACCTTATGTTTTAAAAAGCCATGTTGGTTTTTAATGATCACTACATTTAAAAAGTTATATTTACATTTCTTTTCAAATGTTCATAAAATATCTCTTTCAGCATGTTCCTGATTATTGAGATTAGCCTCATAGAACTATTACTCAGAGAATTTATGTCCTCCAGATCAGTGACTTCCAAATTTATTTATTTATTTATTTTTGAGACAGAGTCTCACTCTGTTGCCAGGGCTAGATTCCCGTGGCGTCAGCCTAGCTCACAGCAACCTCAAACTCCTGGGCTCAAGCAATCCTTCTGCCTCAATAGTAGCTGAGACTAAAGGCATGTACCACCAGGCACGGCTAATTTTTTCTATATATTTTTAGTTGGCCAATTAATTTATTCCTATTTTTACTAGAGACAGAGTCTTGCTCTTGCTTAGGCTGGTCTCGAACTCCTCAGCTCAAATGATCCTCCCGCTTTGGCCTTCCAGAGTGCTAGGATTACAGGCATGAGCCACCATGCCCGGCCTTCCAACTGTTTTTGATGGTGCATCCATTACATTAACATATTTTTAGGAATTGGCCTCCCTATATATGTAATTATGTATAAAATATGTATTTCTATCAAAATATAAATATACTCAAATACACATAAGATAGATACAGTATAAAACTTGGCCAATTATATAAATTGGAAAATAATAAAGAGATTTGAATGCAACATTATTTTTTCAGTGTAAAAACCTTTTTTCTCATTAGATTTTAATACTTATATTTTAGTCAATATTAATACTATCTATACATTTAATATTTTAGTGAAAGTGACGTGACTGTATTAGATCTGATGAGACCATCATTGGCTTTTAACTCATAAGTGTCTGATGAGAAATTTGCACAAGGAAGAATAGCACTGCCATTTTCTAATTGTTCGGTTGTACATGTGTTAATAGAATTGCCTTTGATCTGTGGCTCCTGTGCAGGAGTCTTTTTAAATTTCTTGTTCATTTTGTGAGGGTGAATTTCATTAAAACTAGACAATGTAATCTGTAAATCTACTTAACTGGTGCGCTTAAATTACAATAGTTCAAATACGAGCAAAGGCCACCTGTCTTATTGAACTCCCACTGTTCCGTTAGGATGCTTCAATAAACCGTACTACGGCACATTTGACGGTCTCACATTTGGGCTCAATGAGGACGTCCTTGCCAATGTGTATATTAAATATTAGTATAGCTTCATATCTTTCTTATTTCTAGGATAGAAATACTATGAGAAATTCTAATATTTTATTTGTAACCCCGTGAATATTCTTATTTTTTTCCTCTTCCATGGTCCTTACTGTCATAGTCTGTCAAATCCATTACAGAATAAACTTTTTTTATTTTTGTCATATCTATCATAGGAACTAATATGTACTATGTGCTGAATAAATATATGGTGAGTGAATAAACCATATCTTCCCTGATTTAAAAATTAGAATCCTGCCTATTTTTACTGTTTTATACATCTTTGACTTTTATTTCTCATATTTTTATCACAGTAGTTATAATATCACATCTGCCTATCTTATCATCATACTGAAGTAGAATATGGCTAAATCCCATCCAATATAGGAATTATTTGAAAATTTATGGCCAAACCAATTTTTAAATGGTCCCTCCTATGTGTGATGGCTGGCTATTCTGTTGTTTTTTTGTTTTCCGCATGATATTCTAACATATTTTTCTTTTAATGTTTTTAAAGCAATGCATATGCAATGAATAATTTAAGATAATATATGGTAAAAATCAAATTCCATAACTATTAATCCATGTCAGTTTACCCATCATGGTATCAGGGAACAAGCTTAGGTATCTTTTACTAATTCCCCAAATCCCTACCCCAACTCTCAGTAACTCTAGAGCTGTCTAACAAGTGGGAAGTCATGAGTTGATAGTCTTCTCCATGGCATACTTTTCCATCATAGGAAAGGAACTTAGTTTACATAAAGAGTATATGGTGAGTACTTAGTTTGTGAATGGCATATACATGCTGAAATTCCTCGTGCACCGGAAACTTCATTCTTTAGTAGGTGTTTCTTACTTTATTTGCATTTCTAACCATGTAAGGAATTCTCTTGGTATTATTTCCTCACTTGCTTTGCTGTGGTTCTCATTTTCACTTTTTCAATACCTTAACACCTCTTTAGAGTCCATCTTTAATTGAATTGTGTTTGTTGTCTTAGGTAATTTTGAAACATATCCTTCAGTTTTAAAATTTTTTTTTTTTTTTTTTTTTTTTTGAGACAGAGTCTCGCTTATTGACCAGGCTAGAGTGAGTGCCGTGGCGTCAGCCTAGCTCACAGCAACCTCAAACTCCTGGGCTCAAGCAATCCTTCTGCCTCAGCCTCCCGAGTAGCTGGGACTACAGGCATGCGCCACCATGCCCGGCTAATTTTATATATATATTAGTTGGCCAATTAATTTCTTTCTATTTATAGTAGAGACGGGGTCTCGCTCTTGCTCAGGCTGGTTTCGAACTCCTGACCTCGAGCAATCCGCCCGCCTCAGCCTCCCAGAGTGCTAGGATTACAGGCGTGAGCCACCGCGCCCGGCTCAGTTTTAAAATTTTTAATAGAGAAGAAAGAAAATAAAAAAATGAGTATGGTTTTAGGTGATTCCAGCATTTTTTTTTGCCATGCTATTGTATTTTTCTTCCTGTCTTTTTTTTTTCTGTTAAGAAAGTGATTTCTCACCTCCCTCATTGTTCCTTAGCAATCGCTGTACAGCCCCTCACTAGAGTATTTTTTCTGTCATGTTGTTCCCCTGTCCTCCATTGATGACAACTAGAAGCTTGTCTGTCAGCATAAATAGGGCAAATGTAGCAGTATCTTTCCTTCACACTTTCATTATGTTTAGAGAAAAAATAAATTTCCCATTACTTTGTCAGAAACTTGGGAACTATTTAAATCTGACAAAAATACAACTCAGATTTCAGAAGGAGTTTATATTTCAACACTTCAAGTCATCTGACATTTCTTCTTTTCGTAGAACAGTTAAGTGATGAGGGAGAACTTGGAGGCAAGCTCTTTGAATAGATTCATTTGACAATTCCTGTGGTTCATGTTCGCATATGATCATTCAGGCCTCTGGAAACTTGATTAGTTTAAAATGTTCTTAAGCTAGTTTCCTACTTCTAAGCAAGTATACTTCCTTTAACAGATTGTCACATATATTCACTGAAAAGATGCAAATTTTTTTTTTTTTAAGAATGAAGATAATTACTTAAAACTTGGGTTTTCATTTTAATTTACTGAGGTGGCAGGATTGCAAAGGCCAAATGCAAAAATAATCAATAATTGTAACAGAAGCTTGGTTGAGATTATTTGTAGTAAAAGTAAAATTTAGTGTTTTGTTTCTGATCACAAAAGCAATGGACATTGACCATAATATTTGGGAAATACAGAAAAGGAAAAGAAAATTACCAGTTATCACTAGATAATCCTGATGGAACTTTTCATGCTCTTGGAAAATTTATATAGCATGGGAAAATTTAGTTTAATTTTTGATATCTTTTCTCATTTCTTTAAGGTTACTGGTTTATTCAGGGTTTATAGTTCTGGATTGACTTCAGTAATTTTTTTTTTTTACCTTCTTAAAAGCCCATCCTTTTAATTCAAAATTTTATATATTTACTTATTGCTATAACAGTTAATTTATTTTCTGATTTTTCTTTGGAATATTTTTCTTATATTTGCATACTTATTTGTGTTTGCAGGATCTTCAATATCAAGTTTTCTCTTTAAAAATGTATTACTTTCCGCCTTTAATTTATTACTTTCAATCATTTATTTTTAAAGTTAAATTTATTTTGTTTCCCAACCTCCCACCCCAAGCTATTGAATGAAGTGCTAAATTTATTGAATTTTATCCTTCCTTATTAAATAACGAGAGTATTTTAGGATTAGGATTCTTAATTTTCTTTAACCACAGACTTGACTGCAATCTTTATGTTTCATGTAGTTTTTCTCATGTTATTTTATACATGGTCTGCAGTAGCAGTTGTGCTTTCTCCTGCTATCTGGACCAGCTTTCCATAAGTTGCCTGTAGCAGGAAGCACTTCCAGGCCCTGAGGTGCTACTTTCTTAGCAGCTCTCACCTGGGTGAGGGAAGTAGTCCTAACTATAGCTCTAGCTCCTTCTAAAAGGCGCCCATCTCCTGCTAAGACAGTGCTCCCATGTTTCCTCCTGTCATGGCAAACATAGACAATAATAATATGTGTGTGGCCCAATGAGGTAACAGTTGAGGCTGCCTCCAGGTGAAACGCCTAGCTCAAGAACTCTGGAACCCAGGGCTGCCCCCGTGCTCCTGGAACTAAAAGAGATCAGAATCCTGGTATACCTGTAACTTATTCTTGGCAGACTATTTGGGAATTTCTACTTTGAGAGACCATCCAAGACCAATTTCATCATGCTCAGAAAGTAAATGTTTACCTCAAAGTCAGAATTCCAAGCCTCCACACTTATCAACTAATTTTTTTTTACATTTATATACATTACAATTCTTCCTTTTTATTTTATAGCTTTATGAGGTTTGACAAACACCTAGAGTCATGTAACCACTACCACAATCAAGATAGAGAACAATTCCGTCAACACAAGAAATCCCCCTGTACCCCATTGTAGTCCTCTCACCCCCCAAACAACTACTGGTCTATTTTCTGTGCCCTATAGATTTGCCTTTTCCAGAAGATCACATACATGGAATCATATGTTATGCATCCTTTTGACTCTGGTTTCTTCTGCTTAACATAATACATTTGAGATTCCATGTTGTTGCATGTATCAGTAGTGTGTTTTTTCTCTTTGTTGTTAAGTAAGTTTCCGGCATATGGATGTATCTCACCCAAATGATCAGTTGAAGGACATTTGAATTGTTTCCAAGTTTTAGTAATTAGGAATAAAGCTGCTGTAATGATTTCTGTACAGTTTTTTGAGTGAACATAGTTTTAATTTCTCTTGGATAAATGCAAAGAATGTAGTGCTGCCACCTAATTAACAATAATTTATGTATAGCCATGAATATTGTATGAATACAAATTCATTCTTAAATGGACCTCCACAATAGCACAGAAATCCTACTATGATGCTCTAAGAAGCTAACTTTCCAACTTTTCCAGTCTCGCAATTTCCCAGGACTAAATTTCCCATGAAGACTTTCACTTCGTTATTCATTGAAAAAATAGAATCTAATAAATGCAAAATCTGTCATTTTCTCTTCACAATCTAAAACTCTACTTACTTCTGCACCTATTCCTCCTATTTCTGTGCTATTAAAGAGGAAGCAGTTCCCTCTGTTTTCCCAAAAGAGTTTATTACAAGGCTGATTTTATATCTTCAATGCTTATTTACACCTCACGCTACTTAAATCTGGTTTCCACTCCCACTTACTCCATTGATACTACTTACATTTAAGTCATCAATGACCTTCACGTTGCGAAATTCAATGAATTCTACATTTTACTCTAATCTCTTATGTTTTTGCCACTATTTACCACTTCCTTTTGTTTTATTTTAAAAACATGCCTTGCTATAGGTAGAATATTTAATACGGACAAATTTAATTAGTTTAAGGCATTTGAAGCAGTTTTATAATGCAGTGTTGCCCATTTTCAGTTTCTATTTGACTCCATTATTATTTTCTCCTGCCAAACATTAAACTTTCAAAACTTTCAGAACTACAGAAAATTTCAAGCATAGTGAAAGGACCGCCTATATACCCTTCACATTAATTCTTTGTTAACACTTTACAGCATTTGATTTCTCTCCCTCTTTAAATCTATCTCTCTGCATAAAGGTATTTATGAATACTAATATCAATCTACTTTTCTATAGACACTTAAAATATTTTTTTCTGTATTATATCTCAGAATTTTAATAATGTTTGAGTTTGAATGTTTAGGTCTATGATCCAGTTTTAAGTTAACTTTTGTGCGGGGTGTGAGGTAAGGGTCGAGGTTCATTTTGTGCGCATGGATATTCAATTTTTCCATCACCATTTGTTGAAAGACTCTCTTCTCATTGAATTACCTTATCACCTTTGCTGAAAAATCGATCAACTGTATTAGTGTGAGTATATTTCTAGACTCTATTTTTTTCTTCTGTTCTATGTGTTTATGTTAATTCCAATACCATACTGTCTTGATTAATATAGCTTTATAGTCTACATTAACTTCAATTTGCATACTTTAAGTTCTCAATTTGCTCTTTTTTAAAATAAACTTTTTATTTTAAAGTAGTTTTAGGTTTACAGAATTATTAAGAAGATAATACAGAGAGTTCTTATATACTCCATACTCAGTTTTCCCATTATTAATATCTGACATTAATATGGTATATTTGCCATAATTAATGAAATGACATTGATATAAAAGTGTATACTTTATTCAGATTTGTTCAGTTTTCCCTTAATGTCTTTTTTTTTTTTTTTCTGTTATAAGATCCCATACAGGAAACCACATAACATTTAGTAGCCTTGTCTCCTTAGATTCCTCTTGGCTATAAATGACAGTTTCTCAGACTTTCCTTTTTTCGATGACCTTGACAGTTTTGAGGGGTGCTCATCAGGTATTTTGTAGAACATGTCTTGACTGAGATTTGACTGATGTTTTTCTCATGATTAGATTGAAGAAATGTGTTTTTAGTAGGAAGACTGAGAGATAAAGTACCATTTTTATCACATCAAGGCTATAGGATATTGTACATACTGTACATACCTTGATATTTATCAAGAGTACATACTATGATATAATATGACTTTACTACTATTTATGTTAGCCTTGATTACCTGATATGAATTATGCTCTACCTCTTTAAAAGCAGCATTGTTTACATAAATGATTTGCAATTATTCTGTATAAGATATTCTCCCTCAATTACTTATGTATAAAATTATTTATTTATATCAATATGGACTTATGGATATTTGTTTTATACTTTGGTTAATAATCAAATACTTTTTATTTTTCTTGTTCAAATCATTCCAACTGTGGCAGTTGGGAAATCTTTCAGTTGGCTTTTGTACCCTGTGACATAATTCGTTATTGTGGGATCCTCTTGTTTATTTGTTTTGAGCACTCCTTTACTTTCTTTTGCTACAAGATATCCCAGACTCCTCTTGGATATTTACTTAGTCCTAAAATCAGCCATTTCATTAAGGAGCCCAGGTTCCTTTTGGTAGACAGTCATATTTGAAATCAATATATGGGTGCTAAAAGTGTTTATTGCTATAGTAGCATTATTGCTTCTAAGACCTCTCACAGATCTCTATACACATATCTATAAATATCTTCATATGTAACTATCTGTATCTTTGTTAAAGTACATGAGTTCATGTACTGATGTCTTCAACTCTAATTTAGTTCCTCACAGTTCATTCTAGCCCCCTTGGGTTGCTATCTGTAATCTCCCATTCCAACAATGAGAAAACTGGCTACCATTGTCTGCCACCCATTTACTTATGTGTTTAATTTCTGTATAAATATATACCGGTTTTAGAATTGTTAACCTGTACCCCTAGGGAAATAACTTTGCCAACTAAAGTATAGTGCTTAGGCACAGTTCCTTCTGCCATTGGTTTTAAGGATTCCACTCATTTCCAAAGTTACTGAGATTTATCCCTTATCCCCTTCAGTGAGATTTTTTCATACATGTGCAATTCAATTAGATTGTTTTGTCACATTCTGCATTCCATCCTGGAGCCCTGCGACCTTTTATTTTTTTAAAAAAATTGCATGTGTTAAGCTTCGCTCTATGTGCTATAAAGTTCTATTGGTTTTGACAATTATAATGTATCACGTATCCACCAATACAGTATCATGAAGAATAGGTTCACTACCCTATAAAATCCCCTGGGCTTCACTCATTTAAACCCTCTCTCCCTAACCCTTAGTTGATCAGTGGATCAGTTTTCTACTTTACAGTTTTGTCTCTACCAGATGTTATATAGTTGGAATCATACAGTATATAGCTTTTTCCATCTGGCTTCTTTCAGTGCTAATGGAAAAAAATCAAACTCCAAAAAATAATTCAAAGGGGTTTATTCTGAGCCAGATATGAGTAACTCATATCTGGGTAACACAGTATCAATAGGTCCTGAGAAATGCTACCCAGGTGGCAGAGTTATAGTTTGGTTTTATGTATTTTGGGAGACAGGAATTGTAGGTAAAATCGTAAATCAATACATTGAAGGCGTATCTTGGTTTAGCATGAAAAGGTGGCACATTTTGAAGTGGAGGCTTATAGGTTATAGGTGGGACCAAAGATTCTTCGATAATTGGTTAAAGAAATAAAGCTTTGTCTAAAATGCTTGAGTTAAGATAAGGAGGTCTGTTAAAGAGAGAGCAAGTCACAATCGTGACTCAAAGTGATCTGTTAAGTAAACTGATGGCCTGCTGGTGTGACTTTAACTTTGACTTACATGGCTTTAGGTCCTATTAATAATTTAGTATCTTATTGTCATGAAGAGTCTGTTTTGTCAGTCTTATGGTCTCTGTTCCAACATCAATGCTGGCTAATTGTTGTGTCTAAACTCCAAAAGCGAGAGAGTCTAGCAAGGCACGTCTCACCTCCCTTCCCTTTGTGGCTGGGAACTCAGTTTTAAGGTTTTCCCGGGGTCCCCTTGGCCAAGAGGGGATCTGTTCAGTTGGTAGAGGCTTAGGATTTTATTTTTAATTTACATTAGTAACATACATTTAAGATTCATCCATGTCTGGGAATGACTTAAGAGCTCATTCCTTTTCATCACTGATAGTTTTCTTGGTCTGTTTAGGGCTGCTATAACAAAGTACCATAGAATGGGTGACTTACAAACAATAAAAATTTATTTCTTACAGTTCAGGAGGCTGGAAATTTCAAGATCAAGGCACCAGCTGATTCGATGTCTTATGAGTGCCTGTTTCCTAGATGACAATATTTTCACTGCCATCTAAATGGTGAAAGGAGCAAGGAGCTCTCTTGGGCCTCTTTTTAAGGGCACAAATCCCATTCATAGGGATTTTACCCTCATGACCTAATCATTTTCCAAAGGCTCTACCTCCTAATACCATCACCTTAGGGTTAGGATTTCAAAATATGAATTTTAGGGTGATACAAACATTCAGACCATAGCCATAGTATTCCATTGTGTGGATGTACCAAAATTGCTTATCTATTCTCCTATTCGAGATCATCTTGGTTGCTTCCAGTTGGGTGGTTTTTAATAAACTTGCTACAAATGTTTACATGCATGTCTTTGTGTGGACCTAAGTTTTCACATTAGTCAGGTAAATACCTAGGAGAGCAATTCCTGAATCATGTGATAAGACTGTTTAGCTTGTCAGGAACTGGAACTGTTTTCCAAAATGCTTGTGCCACTTTGCATTCTGATCAGCAATAAATAAGAGTTCCTGTAGGTCTGTATCATAATCAGCAATTGGTATTTTCATATTGCTGAATTTTAGTTATTCTACTGAATGTGCAGTGGTATCTGATGGTTGTTTTAATTTGCATTTTCCTAAATACAAATCATGTTGAGCATCTATTCTATGCTTCTTTGCCATCTATGTAACTTCTTTGGCAAGTATCTGTTCAAATATTTTGCCCACTTTTAATTGGGCTGTTTGTTTTCAAATTGTTGAGTTTTAAGAGTTCTTTGACTATTTTGGATACAATTCCCTTATTAGATATATGTCTTAAAAATATTTTTCCCGGTCTGTGGCTTGTCTCTTTTTCTTCTCTTAACAGTGTCTTTGCAGAGAAGAAATTTTAATTTTAATTAAGTCTAATTTATCAATATTTTTCCTTCACATATTACAATTTTATCATTCTATCTATGAACTCATCACCACACTGAAGGAAGGTCACATAATAAATTTTCTCCTATGCTATTTTCCTGTAGATTTTTGATACTTTTGATTGTTTGTTAGTTTTTCATTTTACATTTAGGTCTAAAACCTATTTTCGGCTAACTTTAGTGGAAGATGCAAGATCTGTGTCTAAATTTATTTTATATGTATATGAATGTCCAATTTTTTGAGTACTATCTGTTGAAAAGTCTATCTTTTCTTCATTGAATTGCCTTTGAGCCTTTATAAAAAATAAGTTGACTATATTTGTGATGATCTATTTCTAGGTCCTTTGCTCTGTTACATTACTCCATATGTTTATAATTTTCCCAATATCACACTGTATTGATTATTTTAGCTTTACAGTAAATATTAATAACTGTCAGTATTTTTTTTTCTTCTATAGTATTTTATTGGCTATTCTAGGTCTAAATAAAGATCAGGTGTATATTAGGCTCCTTCATGTATAGTTTCTCTTGATATTAACCTGTGACCAAGAGATGAGTATATGTTTTCCACATATAATATACAATGGTAAGGTAAGCATAGATAACAGCAGTAGACTATCCTGTTTAACAAGTAGAAAAACAGAAGGCATATGGCAATCTCTGGTCCATAGCAATTTTGAAATCTGATCAACTATATGTTGCCATTTTTAAACATGAGAACTCAGTACTGTCCCATGGAAATGATTCTCTGTGCCTATTGGTTTCCTCCTTTCAGTTTTTCATTCTGAAATTGAACTCATCTTTCCTTTCTATATATAAATTATAGCCTATGTTAGTAACTTAGTGGTTTTCTCAGATTTCTTTTTTGCTGGCAGATAATTAGAGACTCAAATGCCTTTTTTAATTCTGTAATATATCTTTTTGAACTGATAGAATTCTTTTAAAAGCTCTGTAGAATTTATGTGTATCAATTTACAATGCATTTGATTAGATAGAAGCACACCCCAAAATATCTTTAGGTTCTTCTCTAACTAGGGCACTCTGTGAAACTAACACAATGCCCTTAAGGTTCTCTGAAGTCCAACATTTTAAAAAAGAAAGTCTATAGAGTTTGCCTAAGAAGGTTTTCTATCCCTAGAAGTCATTTTTCCTAGCTGAAAGGGAACATGACACAACACCTTACATCTCTCTGAGGTCTTAAACAAATGTTTTACACTTTCATTCTTTACGTCATCTTTTCCCTCAGACTTTGCTTTACTAAGAGGGATCTGAACTTTTTCTTTTCTCCAAGGCTAATTCTTACTTTTAGCTGTTTCTGTAGAATTGGAAAGACTGTACTGAACTCTTAGTATTTCCTATACATTATGCTAGAAAATGAAAGGATTTCTTCTTTAGTTTATTTCTCCCATCTTTCCTTTTCCCCTGGTAACCAGAAGAATTTGTGCCGACAAATCCCTTAGCAAGATTTCTGAGATCTGTAGGTTGTTTTCTTATTTTTCATATTGCTACAGGCAACTATTTTGGTAACTATTCTGTCTGTATATAACTCAGCTTCCCTTTTTATCAGCTTCCAATGGCCTCCAATAGATGTCCCTCATTGTCCTTGAAGCTCTAATAGTCTTCCTGAGGCCATTCAAGTTTTCACCAACAGTTCCTTCTGGCTTCTGCCCACCACCCAGTACCAGCTGAAGCTATAAGGTATATATTCTTTGTTATCACAGCACTGCACTTCCAGGTACCAAATTCTGTCCCAGTTATCTGTTGCTACATAATATATTACCCTAGAACTTAGAAATTTAAACCAAGAAATGGTTTATAACCTATCATGATTTTGTAAGACTGTAATTTATTTGGGCATGTTTCAGCTAGCCCATTCTTTTGTCTTATATGATGTTGAATGATATAATTTGGTTGGATTCAGCTAGTGGATGGATGGTCTGGAAGGTCAAGATGGCTTCACACACTCGTCTGGTGCCTCAGCAGGGGTGATTGGATAGCTTAACTCATGGAATTTTTGAACACAGCACCCATATCTGACCTTTTTAGCATGGAAGTCTCAGACTAGATGGATCTACATAGAAGCAGTTCAAAGCTCCCAAAATGTGTTCCAAGAGACAAGGAGTTCAAGATGAAGTCTTTTAAGGCCTTGGACTGGAAACTGACTTGGGCGTACTTCCAATATATTCTATTAGTCAGAGGAGTCACAGAGGCCACTAAGATTTAAGATCAGTGATAACAGAGCCAACTCTCCATGGGAAAAGTCTCACAGACTTTTCGGTCATCTTTAATCTGCCACATCTCCTATTTCTGAAGAGAGATGATCACTACTCACCTATGCATAGTCACTTTCTCCACCTATTACAGCTACTCTTATGTCTTTTTAGTTCAGTCTTTTTTAGACTAAGTAATATCATATTCTTTATGTTCTGTGTTTCATCTTATTATTATAGCTTGATATTCATTAAAGTAGCTCCTCAGTGGTTTTAAATTATAAATATCAAGACAGTTTTTTAAACTGATCACCTATTAAATAAAGCTATTCTTTTACTTGAGTATAATGAAAATCTTTAGCTTAGAACATACAAATTGAAACCATTCTAAAACATTCTAAATCAATGCTTTGTCTTAGATAGTCTTCAATAATAACCTTCATTTTCCAGGCCCAGAATATTATGTCCAACTCTCTGGCATTATGTCTTATGAATTCTTGTCTAATTCTAGATCTAGTTACAGATTCCTCGTCTTGTTTTTTGATTCTGATACAAAAGAAGCAGCATTTGAGGAGCAGTATTCTTGGTAATGCTGGGGTAAAAGGAACCTGGAAGAGCAACTCTGAACAAAGTTTTGATGTCAAATATTCCCCACAATAAAACTGGTCTTTGAAGATGGAAAATTTATTTTTTGTGAGAACTGGAAGTAGCAGATAGGAGCTTAGTCATTGGCTAGAGGGAATTTAAGCAACAAGGTCAGATCATGCCTAGAAACACTTTTGACTCAATTAGCTGTCTGGGAAGTAATGATTAATCCATGACTTTTTATATTCTCATATCATAGTTCCAATATCAGGCATTGGTTTGGATTTGCAGAGAGCTTTATTATGTGACCAAAGGAGTTGAAATCTCTGTGTTCAAAAACTATGCAATATATTAGGAAATGTGGTCAAGTTTGCCAAATGTACAATAAATAGAAATGAGTACTTATACGATTAAATAAGAACATTGAGGAGAAAGAGTGAGTTAGCAGGTTTAAAAAGTTAAAGTGAACTTTTCTAGAGCAGGAGATATGTCTATCAGAGTGCTTAGTTAATGTTTGTGTGTGGATAGAGGAATCACACTGAGGTAGTATTAAAGGAAGCTCAGGAAATTCTATCATGTTCAAATCTAAAATGTACACATAAGCTATAATAGAAAACTGCTTCAATATGACATTCATAAATCATAACATAAACCTTATTCTTCTAGGGTTTGATGTATCCATATCATTTTTAATTTAAT
Organism: Microcebus murinus; assembly: GCF_040939455.1. Taxonomy (NCBI): domain Eukaryota; kingdom Metazoa; phylum Chordata; class Mammalia; order Primates; family Cheirogaleidae; genus Microcebus; species Microcebus murinus. The sequence goes on along the minus strand of NC_134111.1, from coordinate 43,992,965 downwards.
GCAATATTAGTTGAACATTCTTCAGATTTAGCTTTGAAATGTTATTTAATTTTAGTGAATGTTTCCCCTGCTCCTGTAGTAGACTTTTATATATCTGTAGACCTCAAATATTTTCTTGTAGATTACTAAAAAATATCAGTGGTGCCTGCTTAAGTGACATCAATCTGAATGGAAGAACTGTGAGCTTTGCACATTGTGTCAATAGTAGACCTAATTATGCGATGAATCATGAGTATCCACTATAGAATTAAGAATGAGAGTTACAAGCACTCTCTTTCCCTCTTTTTTTAAGTATGGCACTACATATTTTTCAAAAGAAACACTTCACAGTGCGTGGTTTCATGGCTATATTCAGTAGAGAGTCATTTGTTTTGATAAATTCTTTACCAGTAATTCTGATTACAAGAATCACTTATTTAAAAGTGTTTGTAGTAGTCACAGGAGACAGTTCATTGTTTTCATCTTATAGAGGCTGCATTATATGCAATGACTTTTTTCCCCCTTGGTTTTCCTTGTCTTTAAATTTCTTTAATCTGCAATAAATGTGTATATAACTATTTTTTTTATTATATAAGTTACTCAAAGTGTACAAAATGAAAATTTGGAATTTTCAAATGTTTAAAAAATACTTAAATTTATCTGGTAACTTTTGACATCAAGAAAACCATACAAAACAATAGTATTCTTTGAGTTGATATAATTTAACTTTGAATTAAATACATTTTATTCATTAAATATGATGCCATTTAGCATTTAGAATCTGAGATAATAAAGCAAAGGTTATTGCAATAGCAATGCTTCTTTCAGTGAAATTATACATATACATATATACATATATATGTGTGTATATATGTATATGTATGTATATACATACATATGTATGTATGTATATACATACATATACATATATATAGTGTTCCTAGTCTTCAATATTACCTTACATTTAGATATATATTTATTATTTTAGATACTTTACCTAAAATATTTATATCCACTGGTTTGGCAGTGCATTTACTAATTATCACAGCTTCTATGTGTTGATTGGCATTTTTAATATATGTCTACTATTGTATTCTCAGAACAAATGCATCAACAGAAACTATGTATGATTCTTTAAATATTAATAAGAACAACACTAGGCATAATTTTGATTTATTAGCTTCTATGAAATTAAAATATTGGTATTGTTTCCAAATTTTATACATTTTTACTTATACATTTGTTGATTTATGGAAAATAGTGATTATGTTAAGCTGATTTGGTGCTCATACGTTTTTCCAAGTACCCCCAAATATTAGATCTTTCACTCCTTATAGTTCAAAATGTAAATCAATTAATATTCACATATTTATTCTCCCAATAAAGGATTTACAAATGAGCTCTATTCTAATTCAATTTTTATGTTATATTACTTGGGATATCATGATTCTTAATAAGATAATGGTTGAATCCTAAAGTCAAATCTTTCCACATGGCCTCCAAAAACCATGCAAATAAATGAGAGTGAATAACACTATCGAAGCCCATGGCTAGACATGACCAGGAGACAGATGCCTGCAAACTACAATTCACACAAAGTGAATAAATAAACATTCAAAATAAGGAGAAGCAAGCTCTAGATCACTCAAGAAAGTAGAAAATTATCAGCAGAAGAGAGAGGAATGAGGAAGAATCCTACTGCAGATACAAATCCAATCATATCCACCAATGTTTAACCTAGGAAAAAGAGAGTCCCACCTGCATTAAGGTAATATTGGGAACAAGCCTGATAATGGGTGGATTAAATTAAGTAAAGAGGCTTGGAAAATGTATGGGACCAGAGGAGGTCACAGTCTTAAGAGGATACTATATCTAGGAGATAGGTAGCAGCTTGGAGTGGAAGGTACTAATTGGAGGCTTGGTTGTGAAAGCAGTTTAAGATAAAGAGCTAATGAATAGAAATAAGAAAATGCTCCATTATGAATTAGACCAATTCTGAATATAAAAGAAAATCATGAAAGTCAAAGTAGACATAGATAAGAATGAAGTAAAATAAGAGATGACTGAACTAAGAAAATAACTGGAAAAAAAAAGACAGTTATACCAGTAACAAAGATTAATTACAAGATGCCCAAGGGAGAGTAGATATATTTAATAATAGTAAAATATGTAGAAAATAAATATAAAAAAGCAAAAAGCATAAAAATAAAGAAGAAAGATGATAAAAGAATAGAGAGAGAAAAATTGATATGACTGGAGTCCAAAGAGAACAAAAACAATGAAATAGAACTAATATTTAAAATGTCAATCAAAGAAAATTTCCCTGGAATTAAAAAAAGCTTGATTATATATACAATATTGAAAAAGCCTGCCATTCACTGGAAAAGTTAACTTTGAAATATATATTAGTAAAATTTGTGGACATTAAAGATAAAGAAAAAAATTCCTTCAGGCTTTCAGATTTTAAAAGAGCCACTTAAAAAGAAAAGAAAACTAACTTGGCATCAGAAGTCTTGACAGCAACATACAAATTAAGATCACAATGGAGCACTGCTTTCAAGAAACTCAGGAATAGAATGACAAAGATTTTATATCCAGCCAAGTTGTCTTCAAAGAATTAAGTTAAAGAAAAGCAGTTTAATTCTGCAAGAACTGAAGAATATTATATTCACATGTCGTGTTTTGAAGAATCTGCTATGGAACATATTTCATGAAACATATTTCAAACCTTCAGATGCTAACAATTTTTTGGCAAATGGACTGGTAGTGAGAATTAAAAATATCTGGATGAGTAAAAGTACTAGAGAGGAGCATGGCATTTCTATAAGTGCTTGATTAAGTAGAAATAATGTAGCTAAAAAGAAAAGGACAGGAGATGAGAGAAAGTGTCAACTAGGAAAAGCCCATGGAATATCATGTAATTAACACTTTGGAGTTAAAAATTATTATTTTAAGTTGAGAAACCAAATAAGAGAAGCTTAAGTATGAAAATGGAGGACTCAGGATACTATACAAACTATTAGTACAAAAGCAATCACTAGGAAAAAATAAAAATCTTCCTATCAAAAGAATACAAAAAATAGCATTGAAAATGGAAAATATAGTGAAAAACACAAAATATAATACAGTAAGTGATCCATATATATATATATATATATATATATATATATATATATATATATAACAGAACTGAGACCAAATATACCAGTCATGTTAATATATGTAAATGGGATTAATCACTTATTGAAAAACATTTTTAAATTGGCTTACAAAGTAAATCCAGCTCTGTTATAGACAAGTGGCATATCTGAAGCAAATTGACTCAGAAACACTAAAAACAAATAATATTGGCAAAGGTATACCTTCTGTATTGGACACCTTTGTGCCTCACTTCTAATCCTTTCAAGTTCTATTCTAACTCTAGTCGCTGCTCTGGCTATGGGCTCCAAGTAAGCTTTACACTAAAGTGCCTCACTTTGAACCTATGCCAACAACGTCACTTCCAACACAAGGGAAGCTGTGATACCATGGGAAGAACCTAAGATAACCTGCTCAGCAATCATGAACAACCTAGAAGTGTAGGGGAGTTAACAGCTGTGGAGCTACCTATGACTCAGGGTGAATGGGTGCCTATGAATAAATGATTCTCTCATTTGTCTCCTGGGTGAGTAGTTGTGAGATGCATTTCATAAGTCTCCTCAAAGAGTTTCACAGGGTTGAGAACCAGTTACCTGTAACTCTGTATAACTTGATAAACCAATATAATGTGATTGTTTTGGTTTTAACTTTTTCCTTCTTTCATTCCCCCCATCTGTCACTTCAGCTCTTTGGGAGTGTTTGCCTCAGGCTATGATTTTGGTCTAAGACACACAAAAAATTCAAATAAAAACAAAACAGAGATTGCATTCTTGATATCTAACAAGCTTAAGTGTAAGACTCAAACCATTAAACAAGACGTGAAATAGCTTTTTATAAAACTAGAAGTTACAATTCACAATACAATTACCATTATAGATATATATGTGTCAAATAACACAGCCACTACAGAATATGCAAAGAGAGACACACTTTAGCAATATGAATCTTTATATATTTTATTCACAGTCTATTTAGGTATAAAAATATATAAACCTACGGAAGACTCAAAGCATACAATTAATAGAATTAATTTTGTGAATATAGGAACCTGAATATGGAGAAAACGCCATCTATATATTAAGTTTGATTATATATCAAGTCATTAAAAAGCTCATAAGTTCTATAAAAGAAAAATAACACAAACAACATTTTGTGGTCAAATGTAGTAAAAATAGGCATTTAATCACAAAATTTAAAAAGGCTTTTCTTATCTAGAGTTATCAAACTCTCTATTAAACAATTCTTGGGGCAAAAGGGAAACATAAAGACATTCCAAAATAACAATAATGAAAAAAACTGCATAACAGAATCTCTGGGATATCATTAAAGCAGTGATCATAAAAATTAAATAATTAAATCAATAAAAATGAAAATAAAAGAAACATCTAATTCAAAAAGGTAGAAAGATAGCAAGAAGTTAAAATTTTAAAAAGCAGAGGGAAGTAATAATGACAAAACCAACATTTATTAAGTAAAAAAAAATGGGAAAAAATCAAGTAAAACTAAGAAATCAACAAAACTAACAAATCAACAGAAGGGCCAATTGCTAGAAAATCAATCGAGAAGGCCAAATATACCCTATAAAGAATGACCATGAGGCATCATTGAAACAAAAGACATATTTAAAAAGGGAGACAATGTTGCCCAATCCTGTGCATATGAACTTGACCACCTTAGTAAAATGACTGATTTCTTAGGAAAATATATTGTCAAAATTGACCCCAATAGGGACAAAAAGTTTTAAATTAATAACTCCCACAAAAGAAATGAGCATCCAGAAAAAAGCACTGGGCTTATATATTTGTACAAACCCTCAAAGATAAGATAACCCCAGTGTTCCTTAAACTGTTCCAGAGGATAGAAAAAAGGAAAAACTTCTAATTTTTTTATATGAAAGAAGTATAACATTGATATTTACATCTGATAAAGATTGCAAAAAGTGAAACCAAAGACCAATATCACCTACAAATATTGATGAAAACATCTTAAATAATACCAAATAGAATCCAATAATATGTTTAACAACAATACATCATGATTTAGTAAGATGTAGTTCATAAATGTAAAGCAGTTTTGCTATTAAGAAATCAATATAATTCAACATATTAATAGGTCCAAGGAGGAAAAAAAGATTATCACCACAGAGGCTCAAAAGTCATGTGATGACATTTTGATATTTAAAAATTCCTAATAAAAACACTTAATAAAGTAGGCATCAATGTTAATTGTGTAAAGCAACTGTTTTACTATACCTACAGATCCTTGGGTTAGAATTCTGACCAGGCACAGTGTTTGACTTGTCTCAGCAGCTTCTTGTCTGGGCCTTAGCTGGAGAGAAGAGTGACTAAGATTGCCTAAAAGGCTGGGCAATGGAAAATTCATGGACCTCACTCACATGCCTGGCATTTGGGCTGGGCTGGCCCAGAGGCTGGACTTACTTAGAACCATTGATGAGAACACCTGTGTGTGTCCTCTCCATTTGGTTTGGTCTTCTCAGAGCACAGTGACTAGGTTGTGAGAGGATGAGTGTCAAGAGAGAACATCTGGAAAGCTAACTTTCCAAGAGGTAGAAGACTTCTTTTGACCTAGCCTCAGAAGTCACACAATTTCACTTGTGTAGGATCCCACTGGTTTCAGTTGAGTCACTAAGGCTGATCAGAGTCAAGGATAAGGGGATTAACCTCTATCCCTTGATAGGAGAGTGGCAAGGTCACATTGTATATGTGAATCTAGGATAGGAGACAGTGTTGTGACGATTACTGAAAAATGCAGTCAGTTATACTCAGCATCTCATTTAGTGGGGCGACACTAGACTCGAAGCATACTTACTAACGTCAAGGTGAAATGCTTACCATCTTCACTACTGTTTAATAACAAGTTGTTGTTTTTTTTTTTCTTTTCAATGCCATTAGAATGGAGCAAACAATTAGAGGTAGCATATGAATTGCAAAGGACTGTCTCATGTGTGTGTGTGTGTGTGTGTGGAAGAGAGAGAGAGGAGAGGAAGATAGAGTAAACATGTTAGGAAATAAAGATGCAGGCTTTACAGATGTTCATAGCCCCATTTTTATTTATTAGGAACTCAAGAGACACACCAGATTGTACTAGGCATACAGAATATATATTAAAAATAGACAGGCTGATTTTTTGCTCCGTAGATACCTATAATCCAATAAAACATACAAACAGATCAAATATGCAATCCACAAAGCAGTATCATTACACTCTAAAACTACTACGCTCAAAAAATTGAAGCCTGGTTAGGGATGATCCAAATACAAAAGGCTTCCGAGAGGTGGAACATGAAGGAATCTGGGAGAACATATATGAATTGGCAGAGAGGAAATGTAGACATGAGGACTAGCTTGGGCAAAATATGGCTATTTGTATCAAGGGGGCTGTATGCACCATTGTTAGCTGAAGCTCATGCTCATGTGAAAGAATATTTTAAACACTCCCTGAGCTTCAGCTGGGGGGTGCTTGGGGTGAGAGATTGGGGAGGAAAAAGAGATGTCAGTGCAATCCTAGTGTCCTCCATCGCAGCTTTTATTATGTTCAAAAGTCTGCAGAGGCTTGTGATTGAAGGTATATAATAAAAGTAATAATAATAATAATAATAGCAGTAACCTTTATTAAGCCCTACTGTATACTAAACATGTGCTAAATAAGAAATGCTAGGCTCAGTGCCTCTAGCATTATTTTCTGCTACGAAGCTCCTTCTCTGAAAAGTCACGTGGGCTCTCTGCTGTCACAGAAGCCTCAGAAGAGAGCACACAGGGGGCTGCGATGTCCCTCCCAGTCAGTGATAAGTGGGGGGCATACTGTGACCCACCTCCCATCTGCGTCCGAAGTCCAGAGAGGAGCAGAGAGCTCAGTGGGTATTATTGTACATGCCCTTTTCATTAGCATTCAGTTTTGGTCTGTTGCTTATGATGAGATAGGACAAGCATTTTCAGGGTGCTCCATTAAATTTCCTCCTAACGCCTGAATCTCTTCACGATAGTGGGAAGATAAGATGCCCTTGTCCTCAATGTCCTTTTATTATTCACTCTAACCTGGTTCTTGAGTGTCTCCATTCACCCATTCTGAAGCCTTCTTTTCCTAATCTTTGTAGATTATTTCTCCATTTTTTGAAGACCGGGCAGTTGGCTCTTAAATGTTTCCTGCGGTCCTTTCATTTCACTGAATTTTAAATATTTCAGCCAATTTGAAGAGTTCATAATGATGAATAAGATTAAGCTTGGAGCTTAACCTTTTGAAACTGGGTGACGCGTTAACTCGGCTGGAACGCTGGTTAATTTAACAGCAGGAGTTGAATTAACTTGTCACAGCTCTGCCATTGTTAAATTTCCTGCTTCTGATCCTTGTCCCAATCTTGCAGAGCTTAGTTGTCCTGGGACCAGAGGATGAGCCAGGGTGAAGAATAGGGCAGAAATAGGGAGGAAAAGATGGCGTGCCTTGTTAGGTGGTAGCAGGATGACCAGAAATGGCCAGGTGAGGAATCCCTTTTAGTTGGGGAAGACTAGAAGAGGACAGGGGAGGAGAAGGGGAGGAGGCTTAAAAACTAAACAGCAGTGCAAAGGAGTCGTGGGTGAGTGTAATGTAATGAATAGAAAGAAGATAAGATACAAAAGAGAGGAGTATATTAAGAGTCTCATGTTCTACCAACTGAGCTAGCTGGGTGCCCGAGAGGAGTATATTAAGAGGCAAGGGGTGATGTTACTGGAATTCTTGGGAATGCATTATGTTCCATACATCTGAAGCTGTTAGTACTGGCAGTCTGGCACAGAAACATAAAATTTTTGCTTAAAAATATCCCTTGCATTGGGCAGAAATGAAACTGTCAAAGCATAGGAATAATTTCTGAGATGATCTCAATGAGAGAAAAGTTATTCTAAACTTGGCCCAGCAGAAAATATTTATTTTGCATATTTGTAGATCCTGGTCAAACATTTTTGGCTTGATGCAATTTATTCAGTAAGGGGGTGGGGGGAAGACAGTAAAGGAGCCGAAGAACTGTGGAGGGAAAGTAGTTTAGGAGATTGCGAGTCAAAGGGCGGCAGACATAAGAACACAGCATTCTTTTTTCTAGGGAGGAGTGCACATGTGTGGAAGCTGGGGACAGAAAGCAGGAGGGAAGCAGCATGTATGTCAGCACAGCTCTCTTTCCCCTGAACAAGGCAGCAGGCATTGCTGGATTGGAATGCTCTGTGCATGCATTGCTTGCCCCATGAGTAACTCTCAAATATGCATTATCTCAGGTTTGCTATTCACTCGCAGACAGGAAGCTCTGTGCAGTGGAGTAAACTGCTTGGCCTTCAGGGCAGAAGCTTAATGACACCGGAAATGCAGGCAAAATAACTAGCCTGCTTCTAAGCACCAGCCACTTTGAGGTCCATCAATAGAGATCACCTAGAGCCTGTCTTCCTTTCAATTGTTTCAGTGATGCCTTAACACCTAAAGGACATTTTCTTTTCTATTTGTATGATTTTGTTTCAGGGCTCATGTTATTCCACAGATGCTCTAACAGGTTTTCAATTTCCAAGGTAGTTGCCTGAAAAGACTGTTGGCTGTTCAGGAGCCTAACCAGTGCTCAGTAGCTGGATCTGAAGCGGATTACTGAGGATTCCAGGGCCTTTTGCTTCTGTCCAAAATTACTTTAAGGTATAGCTATCAGATGGCTGGGCTGTGTCTGATGGATCAAGAGAATGAGGCAAGTAGAGAGAAGGTGAAAGGGATAAGCAGGAGATAGAGGACAAAAGGAAGATTTTTTAAAAAGTGCAATAAGTGAGGAAAAGAGTGAAGAATTTCTTGTTTAGTTTCAGGATAGAAACTAAACTCTCAAGGCATTTTAAATTCACCGATTTGTGTTAAAGGCAGAAAGAAAATTTTGAATCCAGGTAGCTAGAGAGCAATGCACTGAAAAGTAACCACAATGGAAAAAAATTTGATGAGTTAGTGGATAATATCAAAATATCCTCTTATCCCAAAAGCAGTTCACTGAATGCAATGCTTGTTGTGCTTTAGACATTCCAAGCAGAGGAACTGATGCTGGTGAAGTGAGGGCAGAATTGGGGGGTATAAATTTGCACAGTAGCTAACGCTGAAATAGTGTTAACTACAACATGCCCTTTTTTCAACAGTGATAAAATCTAAAAATTTTATTACTATCCAAAAGGTATCTAAGTCTCATAATAAAAATAACATTTAGTGTGGGATGGATTAGCCTTGTTCTCTAGCATAAGGATTTAGCTTTTCAAGTTCTAAGAGATCTTTAAATTATTTGGGGTCTAGATCATGAACTCCAAGGGCAATCCTATACAGAAACTCTAAAAACCATCTTTGAACACAATGCTTCTCAAGATGATCTGGCACAACCTGAGTTTAACTGGACTTAGCATTTCTGTTAGATAATGAACGCCAAATCAGGAAAATTTCAATTAAAAAAAAAGAGAGACCCAAGAATTTTCTGAGATCTACTAGATTTATTATCTCAGATGAATATAACAGTGATTTCCAAACTATGCTTCAAGAAATAGTACATGAAATGGCATTCAATGAAGAATGTATTCTGAGGCATCATTACAGCGTATCTTCACAGTATGATAAAGAACTCCCCAAATGTATTGACCATGGAATCATTTTCAGAGAGTACTAATCTCTATGGTTTAGAACAGCGCCATTCTTCCTAAGAATATTGCTGTCATTCTTTCACCAATTTTTCGTGGAAGCGCTCAGAAGCAACTTCAACCTGCGGTCTATTCAGAGGCAGGAAAGAATTCAACATTCCCAGTCCCACCAGTGTGATCTGATGCTATGAGTTCCACATGAGAAATAGTTAGCTATTTGCATCATGCTAGCTTGGGCAGGGCTCGGCTTGCCATAACTTTTATTTGTGACGCACAGTGTCACAGGAACTTTGTATGAACGAGTTAAAGAGGTGCTATGCAGTTGCTGCCAGGAAAGCTAAGTCATGAGGTTTGCAGGTTTCCACGTACCGAGAGTGTATGTTCTGTAGCTACGAAGAGGGAGCGATGTGGGCTGTTCTGCCATGCCTGGACCAGGACATCTGTACTGCTAGTCAAATGGCCATCCAGGCACTTTGGTGCTACTTTATGTGCCTGTAATTTCCATTATGACTTTAGATTGTCATCTTTCAGCATATTCTCATTTATTGTTTGTAGCTACAATCAGGGCAGTAATAGGAGAGCGATTCTAGGGAGTGAGTGTGAGGATAAAATATGTAGACCCTGGCAATAGTGAGGTCTACATAGCCTCACCTCATATTTCAGTTCACAGAAGCACGTGTGGGGGCTGACATAAGTACTCCCTGTTGTGTTATTGCTTATGGCTCAGTAGCTCTTTGAGAAGACGGGAGAATAAAGGACTGCAGAGAGCGCGGGTGTTGAAACAGCAGCGCTAGAGAGGGTGCCTCCAAGCACCCGAGAGAGTTTTATGTTTTTTAACAAATGTTTTCTTGATGTTACCTTTAAATCCCACATGCGTTTCCTTCTCTTGCCATCCACATCAGTCGACTGTCTGCTTTTCAGGCTTCCTTTTGAGGCATCAATGAACCTAAAGGAAACCAGCATGGTGGGAATTTCGCGACAACTTGCAGCATATCTGCTCTTTCTTGGCGAGCGATGTTATTGAATGGCATTCAGACTCTCACTGCAGGGCCACAGCTGATCAATAACTTCCAGGAGCCCCTTCTGACTCTGTCAGAAGCAAAAACCAAGGAATGTCACCAAACCAGTTAGAAATAGCACCCTGACAGGAAAATTCCAGAGCAGTCAAAAGATAAATTGTAACATTTGGTTATATTACTATGTGCTAAGGCACTTTCTTGACAGGAGACATTTGGTTTCCATTTTAAGGCTGCAGAGGGCTTTAAGCATAGAGATATGAGTGTGATGAAGGAGTGTTTCAAACAGCTACGTTAAGAAATTGAGGCTGTCGATTCTCCCCTTGTGAATTTGAGGACGAGAAACAATCATCTAGGTATACATTAAAAGTTTCCCTTAGAAAATTATGTTAAATGCTGTTATCCTGGTAAAGCCTCCCCTGATGAAATGGAAATAATGTTATGATTTCTAAACTATTTTTGTTCTCTTTCCCATCAGGAAAGTCTCTTGTCTTTCAATGTAGTGTAGTTATATTTTTCTTAGCTTATTTTTTAACTATTGTAATAGGTCTAGTTAGAATTCCAGCAGTACGTTAGTTTTTAAAAAATCTTAAGTAATGCAGTGCCTATACAGAAGAGTACTAAATATAAGCTAACTTCATAAGTATTTTGGGATAATGAAGCACAAAATCCACTCTCTTCCTTTGTATTGTGCTTGTAGAGAGAAGACACCAGTTGTTAACAAATATCACTGCCATCAAAGCCATTCATTGATAGTTGCATGGAGGATACAATATGGTTGGGAATTAAAAAAAAAAGAAACTGAATTCTTGGACTTCTTAATCCTCTTTTTTGTAAGTTAGCAAACTTATGGTCAGATTCTTGAAGTAGTCCTGTAGGCTGTCAATGGTCAAGGTAGACTTTGAAAGGAGATCTAACAGACTCTAAAGCCCTTGCTCTTTCTTCAATACAAGACTGTGTCCTAGTGAGTAACAAAAAAGATTGGTGATAACAGTTTATTCCGTTTTTGGCTTTGGTTGTTTCATCTCTAAAATGGGGATAATATTACATTTATTTTATACATTTCAAAACTGTTGTAAATACGAAATATAATTGATGTAAAGAGATTAGCCTAATAGACTCTTAGTGAGTGGTATTTTTTTTCAACATTACCATTATCCTCAACCAGAATTGTAAAGTGACTTGTAGAGTTAGTTGGAATAAGAGCCCTTCTAAAAGGCATCGGTTAATATCGATCAGCATTTTGAAAGGGCCAGACTTGACAGAGAAGGGGAAGGTCATTAAAGTTTAGAGGAAATGCTGTGTTATAACTTGAAGGCAGAATAATTTTAATTTAAATTTGCAGAGTCTTTTAAAGAGGACTTATTGGATAGGGTTTGAGAGGAAGAGTGTCATATGTGTAGCTATGCAATGATGGTGACGGCAATTCATTCATTTATTGGACAAACATTTAGTGAATGCTACTTTATGCCAAGCAGAATACCAGGTACTGGATATAAAATATGTAAACTATGATTTCTGTATTCAAGGAGTTTACAGTTTAATGAGGCATCAAATTATAAACCAATGCTCTTTGAAGTGGAAAGTGTTGTAAAATAGAGATGTGTACAAGGTACAGTGGTGGCAATGAACAAGAAGAAGCTAGGTTTTTTTTTGCATCTTTTTTTA